>NW_015387438.1:219081-238953 GCF_001527695.2 Protobothrops mucrosquamatus
GATGTCCCTGAAAGCAGAACACCAACATTCCATTTGAAGCATCATAGTGGAATTCTTTACATCCTTCTTGGAAAAGCCTTGGAGAGGCTCATTCTGCCCAGATTTGAGAGGATGGCTGGCATTCTGTTCATTCTATAATGATCATTGAAGACACAGCCCAATAGAGCCACTTAAGGACTATATGCAATTTTCTCATAAGACAGTTATAATTTAGGCGCAATTTAAATATTCATAAATAGCTTTATTTCAGTAAAATTGCTTACTTCATATTTAAAAGATGCTTACTTCATTGATAAGTGTGCAAACTATGGAATCTATTCACTATCAAACAGCATTATTCATCCACAAAAGAAGAATTTCAGGATAAAGGCCAGGAAGAATCCAAAAGTTAAACTTCTGGAGGAATGGAGGGACGGAAGTGAGAGAGGGAGGGAAGGAGGGAGGGAGGAAGGGAGAGAGGGAGGGAGGGAGGGAGGAAGTTTTCCCAATGCTCACAGAAGGAAACTCAATGATGAAACTGTCAAGAAATTAGAACATTGTCCCACTCTCGGTGCTTTTTTTTCTTCCCCATCCATGGTCATTCTGTTTCTGTTTAGGTAAGGAAATATATCGGAAGTGATGAATAACACAATGGGCTACAGGCTGAGTGGTCACCACTAAAACTGAACATATCCACTTTGCACATGGTTGTCTTCTACACAGCATTCATTGTCACTGTAACTGAGTTCATCCACCTTGCTGTTGTTCATCCTTCTGACTTTCCCAGCATTAAAGCCTTCACTAGAGAGTGAAGTCTTTACATAATGTGCCCAAAGTAAGATAATTTGAGCCTGGTTATTTGTGCCTTGAGTGAGAACTCTGGATTGATTTGTTCAATGTTCCATTCATTTGTGTTCTTCTCTTCTATTTTAGATTTTATATCCAGTAAGTTTTCTTGGTAAAAATACAGAAATATGGGAGTGGTTTACCATTGCCTTCTCCCATGCATTACGAAATTATGCTTTTGTCACTGTCACTGAAGAGATCACCTGTCTCCAGAATCTTCCTATATCACTGCTGCCTAATATATGTTCCTGCCTCCTTTTACTGGGCATCTAGGATGACTTTTTTTTTTTGCTTTGGGTGATGCTGCTAGGACTATATATTTTTGGCATATATTCCCAACATTCTTTGTTCATCCCTACCAAAAACCCTTCTTACAATGAAGCAGCACATGAGGATCTGTGGGTGGAGGGATCAGTAATAAAGGCAATAGATTTCTCATTACATTTTTTGGGATATCTGTTGGCCCTCAGACGTTGCTTGTATGTTGCCACTGGAAGTCTTAATACAATATGGGTTGCATGTATTTCCTGGTTAAATTAATACAAGTCCAGAATTTTACACAATGATACTAGAATGTTTAAAGATATTAATTGCAACTATAAAACAAAGTTCACAATCATATTGCATTTTAATAAGGTTCAGGCAAAATAAAGAAAAGCTTGTAGCTGATCATTTGGATGAAAGATAGTATTTAGAAATGTACATATCTGATTCTGCTGATGGATTTTGTGTAATATCTTGTAGATCAAATGTGTATTTCATTCTGCTTAATTGGAAATCTTATCTTAAGATGTTTCAAAAATGTACATTTTTAATTTTAACATTCCAAATAAGGTAACCCTACGTGTGTTTGTCTAGAGAGACATTTCATTGGGGATAAGTATTCTGTTTGAACAAAAATGGAAAGTGAAGGGTACAAGTTGCCCAAGAAATTACTGTAAATATGATATATAAGTCTGCTTGGCAGACTCTTTTTATTTACCCCAAATTCTAGCATGCTTAGGCAAAACTACCATTGCTAATATATGACAATGCTTGTATTTAAACGCGTATAAATTTCACTAGTGGCTTGTAGCTTCATTTGAAATATTGATAGACTTGTTTCAACTGAAGCATATTGCCTTTTTATATTGCCTTTTCATACTGCTGCCTTTCAAATTTTGCACCTTGCTCAATAAAACTGTGAGATACCTACATAGGTAAAACCTTTGAGTTCCATTGGAAAATTGCTTGCCAAGTTCTAAGCATGTATTTAGTCACTTCTTAGATTTAAAATAAATTATGAAAGGATTCTTCTGAATTTCTGCTTTTTCATAATTCCTTCTAGAAATTTTACTGATCTTATGTTCTTATCGTTGAAATCTCTGAGGCCCAGTCATTTTATACTTCCCAATCACAACCGTGACAATATATTACTGATAAATGTAACCTATGCTGAATATTTCTCTCAATTTGTCCTACTACAGGCTTATTTTTCTTTTCTTTTCTTCAAAGCACTATTTAACAATCAGCTGTCCATTCTTGTTGGGCTTTTAAAAAAGTGGGTATACTAAAACAAAATTGGCTGCTAAATATCAGAGTCTTTCTACAATATTTTAGATTTTTCCTAGGGTTTGTTTAATCCACCTTCCAAACCTTTTAAAATGAAAATGTTGCTCTTTAAAATACTTGATATAATAGAAATGTAAAGTCAGAAAATAAAGGAAAAGCACAAGATTTAAATATTTTTTTTAGCAAAAAGCTATAACTGATATAAAGTAGGATTATATGAGGAAACAGAAGTGGAGGAGATTGACAATTTTCATCACTTGATAATCCCAAATGAAAATAGCCTGTATTCAATTGATGTGGTTCAACGTCTGATATGAAACTATATTTTCCTTTCCCCATCTGTTTCTTCAACATTTTTCTCTGCCAGGAATGAAAATTGTTCTTTTTATTGAAGCTATAATCCTCCAGATATTTTGTCTATTTTCTTGATAAACATTGCAGTTCTTCAACTGCAAGAAGTTCTTCAAGAAATATTTGATGTTGCTGTAAGAAAATGGCAAAAATAATTACTTCCATTTCAAACTTCAAAGCCAGAATCTTACTTTGTGTCACTGAAAGCAATGGCACAGTCAAACCAGGTTCAAAGGGACACAAAGTTATAAAATTATCAAGGTTTTATTAAATTAATGAGACAAAGAAGTTTTCCATTTATTGTCAGAAATATTATATTTGTGGTTGCCCCTAGACAGAATTTGCAATCCCTAATCCAAAATTTTAAGTGGATGAAATGTCGTAAGATAAACCATGTTTCAAGAACACAGCATTCAGTATTTGTATGGAATTTCTTGCCTGAGAGTACCAAGATAACATGAGATTCCAGGTGATTTCTTTTAAAAAATAATAATAGTAAAACCTGCACAATCGTTTGAAATAATGCAATAATTCTTGAAAGACACTGCTTCCTGCTTTACATGATTCCTTTTTAAACTTGCTGCAAATCACTAATTTTTGTGTTTATGATGGGAGCAGTTTTTTTGTAAAGAGTTGGGGCAATGGATTAAGAGTGCAAATAGGAAAAAAATAGATTAATTATAAACCAATTTAACTGTGAATGTATTTCACTTTTGACCAGCACACAATACCTTACTTAATCACAATAATTTTTCCCTTATTCTCTCTCTTTGTTATGCACAAGTTGGGAGATAGTGAGTTCCTTGTTCTGACCTCCCTGAAATAATTAGATAATTATTTTTAAGCATACAGAATTAATCAATAAAGTATTGCAAGTCATATTTCTTCTGGTTTTGGTTGTTCATTCTTTCTCTGAAATCTGAACTGTGGCTCCCGCAACCAGTAACATGTATAACACTGTCTACATGGGGCTGCCACAGAAGATCATTCAAAAAGTTTAACTGGTGCAGAAAGCAGCTTCATGGGTAATAACTGGCGCCAAATATAAGGCCCATGTAAACCATTCCTGCATGAGCTATGTTTATTACCAGTGTGTTTCTGGGTGCAATGCAAGGTGCTGGTGATTACCTCTAAAACTCTACATGGGTTGGGACAATGGTATCTGAAGGATCACCTTTTTTCAAAGAATTTCTACCCATCCAATTAGATCAAATGGGATGGCCATGCTGCGGATACTGTCAGCCAAAGAATTTCAGCTGATGGAGACTAGTCGATGAGCTTTTTCTGCCATAGTTCCTGCTCCCTTTGGAGATTAGAATGGCCCCAATACTGTTAGCCTTCCATAAAGTTAACCAGAATCACTCATAGCCTCCCAAGAGTCATTTGCTGAGATGGGCAACTATAGAAATCAATCAAACAATCAATCAAACTACCTGATGATTTCAGTACTGTAGACCTAACACATCTTGCTACTTTTGGAGCCATCAAATTCCTATGCATTCTAATAGAGGGTGCTTTAGGGACCCAACTTGTGAGACATCAAGTGGAATTGAATGCAGAAAATGGCATTCTTAGTTGTAATCAGCACGCCCCCTGAGATCAGGTCAGCATCATCTTTTCATTTTTAGAAAACTAGTGAACATAGACTTGATTGTATGCCTGATATTAGGATTCTACTTCTCTGGGTATTGGCTGCTGGAAAGGAAGTGTTCTGATCTTTTGTTTCTTCTTAACTTTTTCGTTTGTCTCTTTTAAATAGTGTGTAAATATGTGTCCGTTGATGACTGATTTCTTATTGAATGCCAAATGTCCGTGAATTCTCTAGAATTTTTGGATTTAAGTTGGTCTCAGATTGTCCCAGTTGAAACTGTGGTTGAGTCTCTCCATTTGTTGTCAGATTAAGGAGTTTTCATTGTGTCTTCTGACTGCTAGTTAGTGTTCACAGATAATAATAATAATAATAAAGTTGGAAGGGACCTTGGAGGTCATCAAGTCCAACCCCCTGCCCAGGCAGGAAACCCTATATCATTTCGGACAAATGGCTGTCCAGTATCCTCTTAAAAACTTCCAGTGTTGGAGCATTCACCACTTCTGGAGGCAGGTTGTTCCATTGGTTAATTGTTTTAACTGTCAGGAAGTTTCTCCTTAGTTCTAAGTTGCTTCTCTCCTTGATCAGTTTCCACCCATTGCTTCTCGTCCTGCCTTCGGGTGCCTTGGAGAATAGCTTGACTCCCTCTTCTTTGTGGCAGCCCCTGAGATATTGGAACACTGCTGTCATGTCACCCCTAGTCCTTCTTTTCATTAAACTAGACATACCCAGTTCCAGCAACCGTTCCTTATATGTTTTAGCCTCCAGTCCCCTAATCATCTTTGTTGCTCTTCTCTGTACTCTTTCCAGAGTCTCAGCATCTTTTTTACATCGTGGTGACCAAAACTGGATGCAGTATTCCAAGTGTGGCCTTACTAAGGCATTGTAAAGTGGTATTAATACTTCACGTGATCTTGATTCTATCCCTCTGNAAGGTACCCCCTATACTATACCTGTACATTTGGTTTTTCTTGCCTAAATGTAGAACCTTACTTTTTTCACCATTGAATTTCATTTTGTTAGATAGCGCCCAGTGTTCAAGTCTGTCCAGGTCCTCCTGTATCCTAAGCCTGTCTTCTGGAGTGTTGGCTATTCCTGCCAGCTTGGTGTCATCTGCAAATTTGATGAATTACCCATCTATCTCCTCGTCCAGATCGTGTGCTCTGCTAGTCTATCCTACATAGTAGCTGTTGTAGTCCTTGTAATGCACATTGTAGATGACTCCTGTTTTTTCTTAGCTACCTCATCTATATTAGCTACTTTAGATATTTTGGAGGATTTGAGTTGGTTTATGTGCTATAGTGAAGTTTTAATAAAAAAATAAGTAGTAATAATAATCTGTTGTTTGTTTCTGAAATGTTTTTCACGTATGGTAGTGTTATCATTTTAATACTTGTATTGATTGTCTTCTAAGGGGTTGAGACTTGTGTGAATATCCCTTTTGAATAGATGGTCTATTTCCTTTTTCTTGTGTTCTGGATTGTTGTGGTGCATTTGTACCATCTGAATAATATTAATGTACAGTTCCTCTTGTTGCTTTATTATTGCTTTATTGATATTGTTTCATTAATGGACCATTTGGTTAGTGTGGTTTGTTCTTTTGTTAGACTTGCGTTTCTAACTACTACCATCTCATCTGCTGATGAGGAAATTGAGGAAGGGTAGTGTGTTTTTATTCCTTTAATCAGCTGATAGTTTTATGTGTCTTCTCTAGTTTTTATTTTTAATTATGATGACATAATATGAATGAAGAATATTATTATCATATTATTTCTAAACTATAGCTTTATCATACATACATTCAAAATTATGGATCTGGTATGTAGACAACACTTTCATCATTATACCTCTAAGCGCTCATTCCAACCTGGTGAATTATCTTTTAAGCAAGATATTATTTCATTAACTTTTTTCAAGTAAAGATTTTTGGAGTTGACCAATCTGCTATCTTTTTTTTTCTAATCTTGATACTGGTAGTCTGTATCAGAGAGAAAGGAGATAGAGATACTAGATATTTTATCAACTTAGTCCAGTCAAAATTATTTTCATTTTTTTTAAAAAAAATATTAGTGTAAATACTTTACTGATCTGCACCATTGTTAGAATGATCAATTCTGCAGGTTATTATGTTGGTGGATAGGCAGTTGTATCTTTGTAAATGATGTAAATCTCCCCTTGCACCTGAAGTGGGACCAAGAGGTTTATTACCAAGGAAGCAAAGTGTATTCAGGCCAAACATAGAAATAACAAAGAACAGCTGAGAATTCAAATGAGCCCAAATAGAATTCAGCTTTCATTAGACATGGAGTCAATTGGATCAAATCATGACACTTAAATTGGGGTGGAGAGGGAGGAGAATCAGATAATACGTTCAATTTTATTTTTGAAGATTAATTTTCACCAGTGGGAGTGAGAGTGGAAGATTTTTTTCCTGAACTAATACTGAAGATATGTTAGGTGTTAACATAGAACATAGCCCAATTTCACTCTTAGTAACATCTGTTCATTCTGGTTCATTGAATTCTAAAAAAAATTAAAACATAATATTGATTTTAAAGTAGGAAATTTTATAAGCAGTAAATTATTAGATTTAGCTAGAGTTCTTTTCTCTTTCTTTTATTTCTAGTTGGTTTTTTTTTGCTTACTACAGGTTACTTTCCTTCACTATTCATATTGTCACTTACCTGAAATACCATGATAGATACACATTTATGAAACAATGAGAATAATTCCTTCAGTCTGATAACATACCTTCCAAGTGAGGATTATAATTTATTCAAGCAATGAACTAAACGTAAGTCCATAGTGTTCCAACCTGAAACCTGTTCATCATGGGTAAAAGGGTTGAAAATTACATTATTTTTATTAATTTATGTTTGTTTATAAAAAAATTGTACTTCTGTTTTTTCATTAACAAAACCCCAAAATATTTTTACATTAATAACATGAGCCTTCAGGCAAGAACATCCAACTCTTGTGAAATTTGGCAATCTTGTGAAACCTGGACCTTTTCAAACAGTGACAATTTTCCTAAAAAAACTAACTTCTACCTATTTTGGGTAACTATTAGAAGGGAAATCACTTATGTCACAGCATCCATACTTTGTTGACTTTGATTAATACAGTAAAACTTGATTACTTAAAAACCTTATTACCTCAAAACCTGTCTGCAATGATGTAGTAGTCTTCATAAATGAATATTTTGAGAACTACAGATTTAGTTAATGAAAGCTTCAATAATTTTGTTAGTCTTTGCAATAGTATGTGGGAATAACCTTGGGAGATAAGAGGAAGACCACAGCTTAGCTAATCTGATAAGAGGCAGCCCAGCCTGCAGGTGAGGAAAAGAATGGGAAGAGTTTCAGAAGGGACCCTCCCTTCCCTAATTTTCCAGACACTAAAAAGCGTGGAGGAGGGAAATACTTTCAGTTTTGTAAGATTCTGTTTAAATTAACCTTACAATAAACATAGTGGGATGCTCCTATTTGTGTTTCTTGTCTGGACTACCTGAAAGGATTAACATGAATATTGCAAGACTGAAAGTATTTATACCCTCCTCTTTTTTTATAAATAAGAGAAAAGAAAAGGCTACCAGTTCTAGCCTACAATAATCTAGATGATCATGTGGTAGCAGTCAAGAGCCAACGTTTCTATATCCTTTTCTTATCATCTAGTAGTTTTCCAGAGTTCTGCAGATGAGTTTTGATAACCCTTCTTTGAAATACATTTCAAAGCAAGCAGTCTCTTAATCTGAGGTAGCCAAATGACCTTGAGCTGGTGGCTGGAGACTGAAACAATAATGAACCCATTTTCCCACACTGGTGCTTTTTCATTCATTCTTCACAGAAGTAAAGTACTGCAGCTTTCAAAGAACCATGCTTTATAAGCAAGAAATTTAATATAAAGGAAAGTTATCAATACAAAGCAAAATACCACCAAATAACTATATAAAATAAGGTAGGATTGGTGTATTCAGTAAAGTGTAATGAAGTAGAAACAACAACAAGTTTCTCCTATGACTTATTTGTGCCAATGTTTCTTTTCTTTCTAAGCATAAAAGAAATGGGGTACAATTTATCAAGTATTCAGTAATGAGATTGCTAGGAAATAAGGGCAAAATATAATCTGAAACAAGATGGATAACTGTTCCAGCACTTGGCCAATACAATTTCATCTAAACATACGTTGCATTATAGCTTCACTCCAGATTCCCTTATAATTTGTGTAACCAGGATTTATTTCCAAATAAAAATGTCTCAGGCTACAAATATGCATATTAAAACTAGAAGGGTTAGGATATAGGTAACCCAATTCAACATTCTAAATTGGCCCTGATACATGGAAGTAATTGTTTGCTATTTCCTAGACAACATAAGAAAATCATGCTAACGGAAAATATAGCAGCAATACAGGAACAGATTCTACAAAGTGCATTGTCTCATGGAAACTACAATTATCCTCTGTGTAGATCTTTTTTAAAGACCACTTTTCTAATACAACATATTCTTTATGCTCTAAAGGTAAAAGGTTTCCCCTGTCCAATCGTTTTGGACTTTAGAAGATGGTGCTCTTCTCTGTTTCTTAGCTGAGGGAGCCAGAGTTGTCTGAAGATATTTCTGTGATCATGTGGCTAGCATGACTATATATGAGGCATGTGGAACACTTTTATCTTCCCACCGAAGTGGTACATATTTATTTACTTGCATTTGCATGCTTTCAAACTGCTAGACTATCCCGCCCCCAACTCTATGCACTAACGGTATGCAAAATGATATCATTATAAGGTGCTCTGCTTCAATGAGATGTTACACCTAAACAGATCAAGGTGCTCATTCTGTTCAATGACCTGATACAAGGATGATCTACCTTCCCTCACCTCTTATAAGATCTGGAAATGTATAGAAATTCCTTTTAGTGAAGAGATATGCTTGCTTCATCTTTGTTGGGAAGCATGGGGCTCCATTCCTTTGTTTAACTGCTTCAGAGGGTTGATTGATACTGGGGATGTCTACAACAATTAAAAAAAACCCCTAAAATATAAGATAATCAATACAGCTAAAGTCAAACAACAAACTAAAAGCAGGGCTTAAAATAATGTATAATTAGAAGCTTGGTGAAAGAGTTGTGCATTTACCCTCAGGGAGAGTATTTAATTTGTTCATATATTCCTAAAGTTTCTTTCTATGTAATTCAGCTTTTTTCCCCCCTTAAGTTTTACTATACTTTATGGTTGCTTTATTTAGTCTTTTTCTTGTTTCCATTTTGTTCATGGCCCACGTGTTTAAATTAAATAAATGAATTAAAAGATTTAGAGTTTATGCAATAGGGATCATTTACTGTAGCATATTTGTAAGTGGGAGGTGTTTTTTTAAAATAACTTTGTATTAAGACAGTTTTATTTTTGGTTATTTCATTTGGCTGAAGCAGGTTATTTGTTTACTTGATAAACTATAATATACTTTGATAGAATATGATAGACATTATCTATCTATCTATCTATCTATCTATCTATCTATCTATCTATCTATCTATCTATCTATCTATCTATCTATCTATCTATCTATCTATCTATCTATCAACCCAATTACTTTAAATATCTTCTCAACAAATTCAGATTAAGTGGAGAAATTTTACTTTGTTTCTGAAGCAGGCCAAATAACTGCCTTTATATTGGCGTAATGAGCAGCAGATGTTTTGACACCATCTGCATCAATGAATGTCAGTTGCATAATGATATGATTGACAGAAATGGAATAAATGCAGATTTAGTAATATGTGGCTTTAATTGATATCATTTTCCTTCAAATATTCAGTTAAATCAAGGTTTTACTGCACATTTATGAATAAAGGTGTTCATCACCATGTATTAGAAAAAGCACCCAAAACATCTACCAATTCATTTGGAAGTAGGAGAGAATGTTCTAGTTAGGTCTGTACTTTTTAAAATCCTATCTTTTGAAGAGTTCTCTCTTTCATTCTTATATGTGTGCCTTCTATTCTCCCTTGTTGCATATACTATCATTTTTTTTAGGAGAGAGGGGGTCAAGCACTGACTCCTGGGCACTGCATTCCAGGCAGTTTTCTTGGGAAGTGGTTTGGCATTGCCTCTTTCCTAAGGCTGAGAATGAGTGACTGGCACACCACTGATTTTGTGCCTAAAGTGGAACTAGAACTCATGTTCTCCTGGGTGCCTTACACTAAATTGGCTCTCATGTCATTTCATACACATACTATTTTAGCTGTTATTACTATACAAAAGTAACTGAGTAATCCTGAAGGTTTATGGACAGGAACAAAGTATTAAGCATTATTATTTTATTGTCCTGATTCATATCATGTGTTCCAAACAAGAGGCAAAGTTATAATGGATATCATTTGAACTCAATGTTTTTGTATACTATTGTGTATGGGAATCACACCAGTGTTTGTATGTCTCTTTACCAAACCGTTAGGAATCTGACATTACAGCATTTATTTTAATGCTGCATGATTGATTTTAGTAAACTAAAGTATTACTTGAAATATTATCTTATAACCCATCATTTGGATTTATTACTCTATTTCTTTGAGCTCAGTTTTGCGACATCATATAACCTAATCAGAAGCGACATTGACCTTCATTGGTTTCATGGGTGCCAAATAATCAGATTTATTTTCACAGGATGCCCTGATTATTTTTTAGAAATTGCTTTTACTGAAAAAGAACCTCATATTCCAATTGAATTGAAATATTTCTGAGTAGCAAAGCAAAGAAATGAAACATCCTTCAGTGACATTGCACTGAAAAAAGTTGTGTTTTTTTTTACTGTAAACATGCCTGCTAATAGCACTGATTTTATGTCTTCCTAAAAAGTTATGGGTATATATTATTGACTGCAATAAACAAAATCTTAATAATAAGATAATCTGTTAATGTTGTCTTCCCAAAGCTCAGTGAAAATTAGAAAGTTATAATGAAATCACCGATATATAATTTCCTACACCTGAACTTCAGCTGTGTTCCACAGTTGTAATGAAAATTATAAGATTTTTTTTTTAGCTATATACAGCATTGATCAATCTTGAACCATTGCTGACATGAAGGAATGGGTAGAATAAAACTTGAAATGGATTTATCCTCTGCAATTCATCTTTTTCTCAAAATTCTTATGTGTGCCTTCAAAACTGAAATCCAAACAATTGTTGAATATTTAATATCTCCTATTGACAGTCAAGGATATTTGATTCTAGAATTCAATAACTGAAAATATAATTAAACAAATGGGGCCTCTTATTATTTCTTTTGAACAAAGCACATTTTCTGGGCAAGACAGTGGAAGTTAAGCATGTGAATGAGGCATACTGGCAATATACATGTATAAGCAACAAGTGGAATTGCAGAGATTAAGGCAACTTAATGCATGGAAACTGTTTTTAGGTCAAGCTACAATTGACAGATCAGGAGTCTTGGGTTTGCTTGATGCCTTTTCTTCCCCAAATAATCATTTTCATTTGCTCCTAGAGCTAAATAAATAAACAATTAGTAACTTTTGAACTGCAAGGATTAGCCAGATTCTATGTAAGAAAGAATAATGAATATAAGAATAATTTAAAAATCTGGTACATTAAAAAAGGCATATTTGCTGCTCAGAGACAACTTTAGCTATTACCAGTTAAAAAGCATGTAATAGTGGTTTGCTCCTTTGTGGTAGCAACTGGTGGGCTCTTTCCATTGACACCCATTGTCAATGTTGAGATAGCATGTATTTGGGGTCAGTAAAATATATTACAGTATCAGGATTGCTGCTGCTGCTCCAGATGATGGTGATAATTAGATTTTTATCCTGCCTATTATCTCAAAGTGGCGGACATACATAATACTTCTTTCTTCTGTTTTCCCAACAACAGCAATCCTATGAGAAGGGTTGGGATGAGAGTGTGTGACTGGCCCTAAGTCACACACCTGACTGCGGCTGCTGCTGATGATGATGAAGACAACAACTATAATAATTAACAGTGATTACAATAATTACTGGTTTTAAACCTTTTTTTATTCCTTCTAAATACTTCCTGTTGTACACAAATGGAAATACTTGCAGCTTAACACAACTGTAGAGCTAAAAGGATCTCATTTACCAATGGTGGTGAACCTATGGCATGCGTGCCAGAGGTGGCATTCAGAGCCCTCTCTCTGGGCACACATGCCATGCCCAAGATATGGCAACCGTCCTTCTTTAACCAACCTCCCGCTAACTCACTGAGGTCCCACATGGCCGGATGCATCCCAGCACAGCTGGTGTCCTTTCCCCCCACCCCATCCCTCCTGGCCTCGCATGGTCTCCTTTTCCTGGGCACGACCCACTGCATTGCCTCCTTAGCTGTTGGCTGGCCGTCCAGCTCAGAGGCGGCTTCTCTGAACTGCTGGCCGTGGGCTACGGAGCCCCAGAGTATACCGGTCGAGGGGCCAGCAGGCTGTGGCTGCTGATGGACACTGTCACCCCCCATGTGCTCGCTGGCCTCTATGTGCGGGGGCCGATGGTGTCAGGTAGCAGCCACCCCGGCCCTGCCTTGCCTTGCCCTGCAACAATGGCACCCCTGCCCTGCCCTGCCTTGCCTTGCCTCACCTCACCCTGCAGGACGAGCCTCCTGCCCACTGCCCCACCTGCCAGAGACCTCCTGGATCTCCCCCAACCCTGCCCAGCCCTCACAGGCATCCCTCCTTGCTAGCAACATCAAGGTGACCACACCCACCTTGGCCACACCCACCAAGTCTGCCATGACCATCACAGCCATGCCCACCCAGTGGGCCATGCCCACTTGGTACCCGGCGATAAATAAGTGGGTTTTGGGTTGCAGTTTGGGCACTCGATCTCTAAAAGATTTGCCATCACTGTCATATATAGTCAATTCATCATTCATTTGGTGGGAAATTGACCAACACAACTAATGACAATAAAACAGTGGTTACCAAGCTTGGGATAAATTACCCAAAACTGACTCAAAGTGGTATTTTTTTAGGTAATGACAAACAAATCCATTTCCCAACCACAATTTCATATAAGTAGTTTTGGGTAATGAAGGAAAAAGTTTGGGAAGTACTGCAATAAAGTAGTAGTAGTAGTAGTAGTAGTAGTAGTAGTAGTAGTAGTAGTAGTAGTAGTAATAATAATAATAATAATAATAATAATAATAGTAATAATAAAGTTGGAAGGGACCTTAGAGGTCATCAACTCCAACCCTCTGCTCAGGCAGGAAACCCTATACCATTTCAGACAAATGGCTGTCCAGTCTCTTCTTAAAAACTTCCAGTGTTGGAGCATTCAGCGCTTCTGGAGGCAGGTTGTTCCACTGGTTAATTGTTCTAACTGTCAGGAAGTTTCTCCTTAGTTCTAGGTTGCTTCTCTCCTTGATTAGTTTCCATCCGTTGCTTCTTGTCCTGCCTTCAGGAGCTTTGGAGAATAGCTTGACTCCCTCTTTTTTCTGGCAGCCCCTGAGATATTGGAACACTGCTATCATGTCCCCCCTCGTCCTTCTCTTCATTAAACTAGACATACCCAATTCCAGCAACCGTTCCTTGTATGTTTTAGCCTGCAGTCCCTTAATCATCTTTGTTGCTCTTCTCTGTACTCTTTCTAGAGTCTCAATATCTTTTTTAAATCGTGGTGCCCAAAACTGGATGAAGTATTCCAAGTATGGCCTTACCAAGGCCTTATCAAGTATTTTAGAAAAAAAATGAGGTGAGTAGACCTCTTGAATTTTACTAAAGCACGTATTTGCCCTAAATCAATACTATCAAATCACTAAAAAAGCAGAAAAAAACGCAGCCCTGGTTCCTCAGACAGTTTTGCTGCAGCTGTCAGAATCCTAAAACAAAAATGTTATTTAAAATTTCTGCCCCATTTTTTTTCATCATTCAAGCCAGGTGTGTCAAACTGCCAGCCCACAGCCGGATGCGTCACAAGGAAACCGTGTCCATCCCATTGCTGGCAATGGGGGGAAAGTTCTGATACGTTGTGCGACGTGACGTCGTAAATTGACATGTCTGATTTAAGCAGTCCCAAAATGGAGTGTAATGGTGTGGGGTATTGATTGAGGGAATGCTGTCCATCTCTGCAATTAATTTTGATTCCCACCAACAATTTTATTTCTATTCTTCATGTTTACCAAACAAACTTTTTTTCCTGAGCTCTTTAATTAATCTGAACAGTAGGTCAGATGCTTTAATTAATCCCTTAGAAAAAGATAATGAAATATTAAGGTGAAGCAATTGTTGAAAAGTCCAAAGAAAACAAGAGAGGTAGTGACTGCAGGGACTCTTATTCCATGAAGGACAAATTCCAGGGTCTGTGTGATTAATAGATATAATTAGTTCACAAGGTTTAGAAAGCATATTTATCTGGGTTCATTTATTTATTTTCTTACATGAATAATGATCAAAATCAATAAAACAATGATTTCTCTTGCCTCCAGCGTGGGGAGGCAAGGTACAGGGAAAGAGATAATGATCAGTTATCATTTCCCCCACTATGCTTGAGTCCTCATCCCTGGGTTAGGCTACAGAATATGCTTTTCATGGTGTTTTTTTTCTTTTAAATTGGATGTTATCTGTCCATTAGTTTCCTTAAGTATACTAACCCAAAATTGGAACCTCTTTTTGAGCTTTAAGATTCTTTGAAGGACGTTTTGTTTTCTGTGAGTTTCCATCTTCATCGTTGTTACAGATGTCATTATAACATGGCTTCTGATAATAGCTCTCCAAAATTCTTTGTTACATTCCTTTTCTTTCTTCGCTTTGGCTCTTTTCCATTTTTGGCAGGTTCTGCCATCTGTTCTGATATCTAGTTTGGTTTTGTCTATTCCTTGTCTTTGGCAGTATTTTTTCATATTCCTCATTTACAACTGCTCTGATTTCATTTTGCAATTCATATGGTTCCCTAACAATGAGATTCAGGATTTCAAAGCAATTCCTGATGTTCTCTTTGGAAAGAGGCATATGCTGAAAATCACATTGTGGAAAATTGTTGGCTTTGTTCTTCTGTTTTTGTTTCACTTGGAAATGGCATAATAGCAGTTTGTGATCTATTCCACATTCAGATCTGGGCTACATCTTTGCTATTATATATTAGCCAAACACATGAAGTCCATAACTTAGAAAAGGTAACATTATTTTTTTTAAAAAAAATATTTGGATGCATTTTATTTTTTTTCAAGAATGTGCAAAATGGAAATTGTAGTTTTAATAATACGATGACTTTTTTTGCTGGTTTTAGAAGCTGTGTTTAAAAAATAAAAATCTGTCTAGGAAAAAAGAAATAGTAATTTGATCAAAATAACAACAAAATGGAAAATCATAAGATAGGAAATAAAGATTCATAACTTTCTATACCGTAATTACAAATTGGCCAGGAGGGCATAAGCAACTATGCTAAAAGATTTCAGAGAGTTTGGTGACTATAGGCCTAATTGTTCAGTGACAGTGGGAAGGTGATAATATCAGAATATTCAAAACGAGGTATTACTTCAAGTTAATGGGAATTGTTTAAATAATAAAAAGTGCAAATTCAGTTGTTTATCATAACAAAAAAGTTATATCATAGCCAGCATTCACTTTCTTGAAATTTAACTCAACTACAAGTATGTATCAGGAATGTTTGTATGTGAGGGTGAGGGGTGAAGAGGGAATGAAGAGATTTCTGGATAGAGAATTAGTGTGGGGTTGTTATGCACAAGTATGAAGTGAAATTATACTTAACCACACAATTTTATACTTTGCTTCTTTATAGGTTTGGAACCCACAATTGAATAGTATCAGCGATAAAATACTTGTGACTTTTTAATACCTGTTGTACCTAATTTGCTATGCATTGTGTCATGCCTTGGTCCTACTTTTCAAATACAACCAATCATTGATTGGTAGTATTTAAAAAGTCATCTCCCCAATGAACAAGTAATACATTGGAAGAAATATTTCCTTAATGGCAAGTCAATAATGAAAGGGCCCAAGGTTATATCATGTCAGAGTTTCACTGTCCTTATTTAAAAATTCATACTCCATTTAATTTCATTATACAAGAAAGTATATTGAGGGTTCTCAGGTGGGTTCTCTTCCAGATTTCAATCACTCAATCAATCAATCAATCACTCAATCACTCAATCAACCAATCAACCAATCAGAATAGTACTTGAAGGTACCTTGGAGGTCTTCTAGTCCAACCCCCTGCTTAAGCAGGAGACCTTATACCATTTCAGATAGGTGACTGTCCAATCTTTTCTTAAAAACCTCCAGTGATGAAGCCCCTACAACTTCTGAAGGCAAGCTGTTCCACTGGTTAATTGTCCTCACTGTTAGGAAGTTTCTCCTTAATTCCAGGTTGCTTCTCTCCTTTATTAGTTTCCATACATTGTTTCTTATCTTGCCTTCCAGTGGTTTGGAAAATAAGTTGACCCCCTCTTCTTTATGGCAGCCCCTCAAATACTGGAATATTGCTATCATGTCTCCTCTAGTCTTTCTTTTCTCTAGACTGGCCATATCCAATTCCTGCAGCCGTTTTTCATATGCTTTTGTCTCCAGGCCTTTAATCATCTTAGTTGCTTTTCTTTGCACTTTTTCCAAAGTCTCAACATCTTTTTTTTTTTTTTGTAATGTGGTGATCAAAACTGGATGCAGTATTCCAGGCGTGGCCTCACTAAAGATTTATAAAGCAGTACTAATATTTCATGAGATTTTGATTCTATGCCTCTGTTTATACAACCAAGGGTTGTATTAGCTTTTTTGGCTGCTACCACACACTGCTGGCTCATGTTTAAGTGATTGTCCACTAGGACTCCAAGGTCTCTCTCACAGTTATTGTTTTTGAGCCAGGTTTCGCCTACTCTGTACTTCTGCCTTTGGTTTTTCCTGCCTAGATATAAAATCTCGCTTTTCTCCACATTAAACTTCATGTTGTTGGATAGGGCCCATTGTTCAAGTCTGTCAAGATATTTTTGGATCCTGAGCCTGTCTTCTGGGGTGTTGGCTATTCCTACCAGCTTAGTGTCATCTGCAAATTTGATGAGTTCCCCATCTATTCCCTCATCTAAGTCATTTATGAAGATATTGAAGAGTACTGGGCCTAAGATGGAACCTTGTAGTACCCCACTGCTTTCTTCCCTCCATTAAGGGCTACTTGTTGAGTATGGTTTGTCACCCACTTGCAAATCCATCTGGTGGTGATGCTGTCTATCCCACAGTTTTCTAGTTAACTAAGAAGGAGATTGTAGCCTACTTTGTCGAATGCCTTGCTAAAGTCTAAATATATTATTTCAGTTTGATCTAGAGTTGGGTGCATTTAATAACACTGCTGCAGCACATTCATTCCAAGTATTTTCTGGGTCACTCTGAAGTCCTATTTCTACATCAATAGGAAGAAGATTCCTAGGCCTCAGTTAAAGAAAAACTTTGAAAATCACAAAGTGTGCAGCAGGGACCTTGTCAGTTCAGTTAATATCTTCATGATATATTTTATGCAGAAAGAATAGTAAAATCTGAATGCTCATTGTGTGAGGCTCCATTGTTCTCTAATAAAAGCATTTTTCTCCCTCTTTTAAGTGTACACAGCTGTCATATGAAGCTTATTTTTCCCCCTTGAAGACTGTTTAATGTGTTTTGTAGACCAATCACGTAATAGTGAGAAATTGCCCCTGAATTATTCACATGACAGCTGGAGATGCAGCTGTTAAAGCAGCACTTTAGAAAGGAAAATAAATTAAACAGGGAGGGGTAAAAATAACAAACTGAAGGGGAAGAAGAGAAAAATCAAAAGACCTTCTGTGAGCTACAGAAGCATATCTAGTGGAAATGTGTCAAGCAGGGTGTTTGGTGTTTGGTGCAGACAAAGCATTGCCAGCTTTTCTCTAATCCTTTTCTTGTGACTTCAGACACCATGTAGCTTATGTGAAGAATGAAAAGTGCAAAATAATTTCTGCAGCTGTGTATCAGGCTGCATTTTCCTGATGAGGTCCATCAGCCTCAAAAGCTGAGAGATCTCAGAAAGGTGGAAATATTTACAAATCAGTTGGCAGGACATAATTTTTAACAGTTGCATTAGTATGCCCTGCAAAAACACTAAAAATATACAAATATTCACTTGAGAGATGTCTTCTGAAATGATTTTTTTCTCTCATGCCATAACAAAATGCTACACAGCCTTTGTGTGGAATTTTTCATAACAATGTATGTGTGTATATATATATCTGGGGAGCAGAACTGTATAGAAGAAAAAAAATAGCTGTAAATACTGCCAAAATAATATACAATTTAGTGTCCTGGGAATAGATTCTGACAGAACACAGATCCTAATTATTGTTATTTATTATCAACCAGAAAGTTTGAATTAAATTTTAAATACCTAAAATGAGAGCTGCAACTACCTCAGTTGAAGAGCAAATCTTTCTAAGGAGTCAAGCAAATTAATCCCTCTTCATTGTTCAGAACTAACAATTTCTTCAGTGGTAAAAATGACAGTGCATACATCTGCATTTATGTATGAGGCTTTTTAGTTGGAACTTTTAAACTGGCTTGTGGAGTTAAAAAAAGACTTCTAATAACAACTCTCAACTGCTAAGAATAAATAAAGATTTAGTTGCCAGTCTGATCAGTTTCAGTATATGTGGAAATAGTCTATAGACTATGCCATCTTGCTCTTTACTTCAGGGATTAACCTTAATAAATACTGATCAGATATTCAGTAATGATATTATATTGCAATAAGTGCTAATTGTACTAAATAAATGGAAAACTGCTAACATCACATGTGTTTGAAAACATATTTTGCATAATGAAATAAAGAAGAATAAGCTCACAGTATTGCAAGCAATTAAAGAACATCATAAAGTCTAGTCTAAATGGTGGAAGTTAGAGTCATCAACTTGTGAGTAATATACTTCAGGAATAGTATATTAGACAGACCTTGAAAATCTTGACTGGAAAGCCATAAAACTGATGGGCAGGATTAATATTCTACACTGTCAAAATGATGCTGATAGATAGTATGTTCCAAAGAAGACTGAGAAGCAAACATTTTTTGCAGACAAATCACATTGAATTGCAAGAAAAACAAGGGTGTATGATTATATCAAGACAAGTGAAGGAACTTCATTGAATAGCCCATCTCAGAAAAGTAGGACTATTTGCAAGAAGGAATCTAGATATAACTATAAATTAATGGAAAACCAAAACACTATCTGGAATTTTAAAAAAGATACTGAAGAAAAATAAAATGACACCAAGACGTGAAATGGCTTGAGAATGGTATATTAAAAATGGAAACAGAAAGAGTGCTTTTTGCTGTGCAAGATCAAGCTCTATGTACATTTTTTTTACTTATAGTATTTTTACACAAGTGCAGGGTCTGTTTTTTTGTTGTGGTTTTGGTTTCCTGTTGGTTCTGATAGGAATTGTTGCCTGAGCCTGATGTCATGGGGTGAGAGAGACTGACTGGCCCAAAGTCATCCAGCCAGTTTTATGCCTCAGGTGGGAATAGAACTCACAGTCTCCAAGTTTCTAGCCTGATGCCTTAATCACTAGACCAAATCAAGCA
>NW_015387438.1:240338-260151 GCF_001527695.2 Protobothrops mucrosquamatus
GAAACAATGGATAGAAACTAATAAAGGAGAGAAGCAACCTGGAATTAAATAGAAACTTTCTAACAGCAAGGACAATTAACCAATGGAACAGCTTGCCTTCAGAAGTTGTAGAGGCTTTATCACTAGAGGTTTTTAAGAAGCGACTAGACAGTCACTTGTCTGAAATAGTATAGGACCGTGGTGCCGAACCTATGGCACATATGCCACAGGTGGCACGCAGAGCCCTCTCTGTGGACACACGTGCCATTGCCCCACTCCTAGGACTTCAGCTGGGTTTTATAAAACCTTTTCGCTTTAGGCCTCCACCGCTGTGTGCAAAAAAAAATGGTTCAATCAATCAATCAATTTCAACTCTCAGGAAAAAAAAGATCTCACAAAGTTGGAATTGATTGATTGAACTTTTTAGTCCCACCCAGTCTGCCGTTACCACCACAGCCACGCCAACCCAATGGGCCATGCCCACCCAATTGGCCACACCCAGCCAATGGGTCATGCCCACCAGCACCCGACAATACATAAGTGGGTTTTGGGTTGCAGTTTGGGCACTCAGTCTATAAAAGGTTCGCTATCACTGGTATAGGATCTCCTGCTGGACTAGAAGACCTCCAAGGTCCCTTCTATTCTGACTCTGATTCTATGCACAAATATAAATATAAAAATAGGAAAAAGCAGTAAGTTATTCATATTTATGTGAAAAGCATGGATTCATAGTTAATACAGTTTACAGGAATCATAAAATCACAGATGTCATAAAAATGATAGAACCAAAAAAATAATAATTGATTAACACCTGGAACAACACATTACACATTATCGTCATTACTACTAAAAGAAGTCACAATATAACCATTCTTATTGGGAAACCAGGAGCAATATCACAGTGATTTATGATGAATTTGGAATGTCTCAATCCAGAAGAAATTACAATAGCAAAGCTTCAAACAACATCACTTTGGAGTATTTCATACATAATTAGCTGTTACTTTTACAATTCCCAAACTCTTGTGTAGGCTCAAATCATGAAGAAGAAAACCAGACACCAATATTTGTGATACATGATTAAAAGAGCTGGAATAATATAAATAAGAATTGTAAGAATAATACAAAGCATTGAAGGCTGGTTTGTGCATAAATAAAATGCAAAATAACAAAAGTAAACCGAGAGGCCATCTAGGAGCTAATATCTGGATGAAGAGAAGCATCTTGAATAATTGTCAAAAGTGCAATATTGAAGAGACATGATGCACCTCCACAGAGAGAGGATTCATAGTGAGATGGAATAACTGACAAAAAATCACAAATGATGGTTATTGCCATGCTCTAAGAAATTTTTCTGTCATTCACACTGTATGCAGGGTCACAAGAATCACAAAACCTACACAAGGAAAAGCTACAAATATATTACATCTGGCAAAAACAGAAGTACTCTGCTTGTCTACTGCTTTCTTTTTCATTGGCCTCATGTTCTTCTGTGTGCATCAACTGTTCTGGGTTGGGCAGGGCTTAAATGATTTTCTTTAAAAAGTAATTAAAATGAAATTTTAAGACTCTTTTCAGATATTGCACTAATACTTAGGGGTAGGGAATAGCCAACATCTCATTAATTAGGAAGCACAGAAAAGACTTAAATAAAACTAAATGAGAAAAACACTTTCTCTGCATAATTGGGGATGATATTTTAAAGGTTTCTTGATCTTGTATCAAGCCTCACATAGCAGGCAAGACAAAGAATGCAATAGCTACACAAATTTCAGCACAGTATCATTAATGCTAGTCTGGAGTAAAGGAAGACTCTTGGAAACTGTCAAAGACATTTTCAAGCCTCATTTATAGTGAATAAATTAAGACAAAGTTTCTTTTAACAGTAAATAGTTATAATTTTATATGTACTTACCTAATGCAAATACCATTCAAGTGCATATGTATTTCTAATACATTTATATAATTATTGTGTCTTTTAACCTTACTGTACTCTTAAGATAATATATTATACATTTTTCTTTGTTATATTTTTCATTTTTTTTCTTTTTTCTTTTCATTTTCTTTAACAATGTATGTATTTTTGTCATTATCTTTGTGTTTTGTTTCCCCTCTTTTGTTATTATTTTAAAAGCAATAAATAAATATGTAAATGAAGACAGGGTTTGTCTGAATATCTTTTTCCAAATCCCTCCTTATCTGGGCTGAGCTGCTATTTATGAGATAACCTGCCAACCAAGTTACTCACTGCTTTACTACTTCCACAACCAGCCCACGCCCTCTTGCATCAGATGAAGAAAGCCAGCATTTCCATGCTGTAAACATGGAAATGCCTCCATCATTCCAAAGTGCAATTGGCAGGAACACACATTCCTCTCATATCACCGCACAATGCAGTTATATTATGGAAAGCTAACTTGTAGTGCCTGTTGGCTCCAAACTTTTTCTTACTCCTCTTATCATTTTTGAAGGACCAGGGCAATAACGGTCCATCTCAAAAGTTTCAGTCTTTTTTTATCCTCACTCACAATAATGAAGCCTTTGCTTGTGGTTTCCTCTTTTCTGCTGTTGGCCATTAGAAGCAAGTGCTAAAAACATCCATCTTTGCAATTTTAGTGATTGACATGTTTGTCAAACCTGCTCATGATCTAGCTGACCTGCCTTGACAAAAGGTTTGACTGTATATTTTAGGATATAATAAGCATGTGGTATGTTATATTTTCGAAGGTCAGAGCAATCACAGATATAATACCCTAGGCTAAGCTGGATGAGAAAATTTGTTGGAGGAAATTATGGTTTTTGTCCTGTCACAATTACTGATCATCTCTCTCTCTCTCTCTCTCTCTCTCTCTCTCTCTCTCTCTCTCTCTCTCTCTCTCTCTCTCTCTCTCTCTCTTTACTCTTCCATCATGCTACAAAGAAAAATAGAGATAATTCAGAACTTTTGATATTTTCTGGAGTCTTCCTTTCAAAACTGGAAAATCTAAGTTAATATAGGACTCTTCCACATTTGCCATAACCCTAGTTAAAAGCATAGAGAAGAGAAAGGAAAATATTTTTCTCTACCTCGTACAATCTGCCAGTGAGTAAGCCAAATTCCACCCCTGGTCCAACACCCAGAGACTGTACACCAGGTGGAAAGAAGGGGGAGTTTGGTGAGTGTCAAAGCCACCATCCTGGACAAAACAAAGCATCCACAATTACATCAGTAAGATGGCACTCAAAGATGAGCTGCTGAGAGAATGCCTGGGCAGCAACAGATGTGGGAGAAAGATCAAGCAGAAGAAGTGGCATGGCAAAACAAGACACAATACTACCATCAGTTTCACTCCTTCTTCCTCATGTTGCTGTCACTTGGCACAGCTACATCTATCACCATTGCTGTCTTCTAGTCTTTGCCTACCACCACAATGTCTGGTTCATTGGCCAGTACCTACAGTATCTTCCGCCGAGCCTTGAAAACCCATCTATTCCATGCGGCCGGCCTGGCGTAGTTTTGATTGGGCTTTGCTAGGGGTTTTATATGGGGTATTTTAGAGCAGGCTTTTTATTCAATATTTATTGTGATTTTTATTATTGCCTGTTCACCGCCCTGAGTCCCGTAAGGGAGATAGGGTGGTATATAAATTTAGATAATAAATAAATAAATAAATAAATAAATAAATAAATAAATAGATAAATCTGTCTGTTTGAATTTGGAAATCGTACAGGATCTTATTTTCTACAAGTTTCTGTGGGATCTCTCATCTACACTTGGAAGGGTCTAGCCCATTTTCTGTACAGATGTTCCTGTACACAATGCCAGCTACTTGGTTGTGCCATTATGTGTATACTATTCTTGCCTGCTTCTTACACCCTGCCACTATATGGACTGTCTCTGAAGCCTCTTTGCATAATCTGCAGTTTGGGTCCTGTCTAATATGGTGGACCTCTACTTCTAAGCTTTGTGCCTTTTCTGGTTCTGCTATGATCAGTGCCTCAGTGCTGTCTTTTAGTCAAGCTCTTTTCATCCACTAATAGGATATCTCAATATCTGCAATATCAGCAAGAAGGAGAGTGAGAAACCAGTAAAGACCATCTATAAGTGTAAGAAGTATGCGTCTCTCTCTCTCTCTCTCTCTCTCTCTCTCTCTCTCTGTGTGTGTGTGTGTGTGTGTGTGTGTGTCTGTGCATCCCTCTAGTCCCATTAGATTTCTTGGTAAATTTGTCACCAACCATGATAACTTTCTATACCACTTCTTAGAACTGGGAGGGGAGGCACATTGGTAATAGCTCCACTTCTGTCTGAAGAGGCAATTCCACTTAATAGTATTGGGGCACTGAGAGTTTTGTTGCTCCAGTGCAGAGTACTGTGAGGCTTTAGTTTTCCCCTCCATGATATTAACATATATTTTAAACTTTTGAAAGAGGTCATCTGTCAATCTAGGGTGAGGTACTATCAATGTGCTGGTGATATTCTATAATATCACTAGTCTGGACTGAGCTGGAGATGTTGTAGAAATGTTGGACAGGTGCCTGGAAGGTATGAGGGATTAGATGGGGAGAAACAAACCCAGATTAAATGACAATACAGAGATGTTGTAAACATATCATTTTTCTAGGTGCCAGGTTTGGGTTTTTACTGTTTCCTGGTTTTTATTGCTGTTGTGGTCCACCCAGAGTTATTTTTTAAGAAATCAAATCAAATCAAATAAACATCAACTTTAGGTGGGATCTAGGGTCCTCCTTGTCTCACAGCAGGTGGAAATTATGACCAGGATCCTTTGCCCAGTTTTTTTTTTGCAACAGTTACAATTATAGCTATACCTGAACCAAATGATTCTGTTCGTTCTGCATAGACATCTAAAAAGGAACGATTGAAAATTCTGTCTCCATGAGAGAGGAGAAGATAAGATAATAATAATAATAATAATGATAAAGTTGGAAGGGACCTTGGAGGTCATCTAGTCCAACCCCCTGCTCAGGCAGGAAACCCTATACCATTTCGGACAAATGGCTGTCCGGTTTCTTCTTAAAAACTTCCAGTGTTGGTGCATTCACCGCTTCTGGAGGCAGATTGTTTCACTGGTTAATTGTTCTAACTGTCAGGAAGTTTCTCCTTAGTTCTAGGTTGCTTCTCTCTTTGGTTAGCTTCCACCCGTTGCTCCTTGTCCTGCCCTCAGGCGCTTTTTGTGGCAGCCCCTGAGATATTGGAACACTGCTATCATGTCCCCCCCTCGTCCTTCTCTTTGTTAAACTAGACATACCCAATTCCAGCAACCGTTCCTTATATGTTTTAGCCTCCAGTCCCCTAACAAGTATAACAAGAGATCTTCTTTGTTTTTGTCCTACTGGAATAAGCTGCTTCCTTAGGTGTGCTTAGTACACTTAGGTGTGCTTAGTCCACGTAGTTCTGGTATTTCAGAAAGCACTGAAAACTGTATTTTTAAGCAGACATTTGATGCCTACTAATGAGTATGGGATGACCTTTAATATATTTTTTAATTTGCTATTAATTTGAACTTGGTTTTATGGGGATTTGTTGATGTACAATCACATTAATCGCTTGTTGTTCTGCTGTTTAAATTGTCCCGAGTCTTGTAATTTGAGGGCAAAATAAAATGTTACAAAATAAATAACACTGCTACCTCCAAGTTCCAATGTCTGTAGAGCCTTCTGAGCTGTAACTTAAAAACAAATATATTGTCACTAATTCCATGCATCCTGCTAAGTAGCTTTAAAAAAACCCTCTTTTTTCATATATAAAATTTTCATTGCTTTGACTAGCATTGGATAGATAAATTGGTTGTGAAACAAAAACAAAACAAAACCGCTGGGGGAAAAAAAGACTGACCCCCCCCCCCCAAATGACATGATTTTCTAATCTATATTTATTAAGGGATCAGAGTATTATTCTTTCTTTTCACTCACAAATATTGAGCACTTCCTTTATGTTATCTTTAGTTTGAAATATTTAACTCCTGAATTTCCTGGCCAGAGTATTTTGTAATTAAACAATAGTGTTTTTGTTCTTTGCCAATGGATGTCATGGATGGTATTGACCTTTCTACCTTGAGGATTTGGCAAACCAGAAGATCAAACATTTATAGACTTTTGTCTGTGAAATTGACACAGCAACGTAAACTACATCAACATACTTGAAGAATTTAAGAAACCATCTATTTTGGAATCAAAAAGAAAGGAGCCAGGAATGAACTTTGTGGCTTGTAAGCTGCAAAAGCTTTTAAATTTTTTAAGTAATATCAGTTAACTCCTGATTCCCAGATCTGTGATAACATATATATCAAGCCTTCCCTGGCTAACATTATCCTTGTTGGAATTGCATCCATGAACATTTCCAGAAGAAGGTAAAATGGGTCAAGTAATGGGACATGTCTTGTAATGCCTACTACTACTACTACTACTACTACTACTACTACTACTACTACTACTACTACTACTACTAGATTGTTTGACACAGATAAGGCAAAATAAATACCTGGAAAAAGAATGATAATACCAACAAAGCCAATATCTCACAACAGTTTACCAACTTTCTTAGCCTAAAGCTGAAAAGCCAAGTTTTAAGGGCTTATTTGAATAGGCTCAGGGTAGAAGCCATCCAAAGCCATCCAAATCTCCATATTTCACTCAGAGGGCAAACACACTGGAATATTGCATGGGCATGAATAAGAAGTAGAGTTTGCATTGCAAATCATGGCATACATTTTGTCATTAAGATGACACTTCTAGATTCAACATATGCATCTGATGTTAACTCCCAGAATTTCCCAGTCACTATGGTCAAAACAGAGTTAAAATCATAACTTCTCTGGTCCTTGACATATCTAAAGCCAAAGCTTTTTAGGCCTTTATTGTATTCATTTTATATTCTAATGTCTATATACCACAAAGTGAACTTCATAGCAGTTGCCATGAAGCATATTCAGTAAAAGTACAACAAAGAGAGTTACCACAGATAAAAACAAGCCTAAATGACCCATGCACTGAATGTTCTCTGTGTTCATTATTGGCTAACTATCTGGCTGCCATATTCTGTATCAGTTCTATTTTTTGTACAGTTTTTTTCAGAGCAAACTCCATTATAATAAAATCGAATAATATGTCTTAGCTAGATCATATTAGTTACTAATATTGCAAATGAATAAATGTTAGGATGTAGGCAAAATGATGTGCTACCTTTGAATTCTATTTGTAGATTTGTTACTCAGTAAATACATGGAATAGGATTGGATTAGTTTTTGGACTTGATTGAATAGAGTGTTTACTATACTGTAAGGCATAGCACATCTCAGTTGCCCTTGGTTGTTAATTAGCACATTAAAGATCATCTGATAGTACAGCTGCAAAAATCCAGGAAACAAGATGATACTGAAAACTCAAGCTGCTTGCTGCCATCTGACAGTGATCTGAATTTTTGCAGCCCAAAACTGGTCCACCCTATTTAAGTTCTAAATAGAGATTGTTGATCTGATATTTCCATGTGAGCACAGGAAAAATGCTAATGTATGATGAAGTCATTGCCTCACTATGTCTAATAGTGATTCATTTTCTTACTTGCCTTGTCTAGCTATATGTTGGTTATATTCCATCAAGACTGGGATGTGGCCATCTGCAGAAGAATGGTGAGGAGGTAATCTGACATGGATCATGATATCATCAAGCAAATGGTAGAAATGACAAACTGTATGCCATTTACATCGTGATTACATAATTTGCACCAATATGTCTTTATGACTTCCTAAGCACAGATATGTCAAACACGCAACATCAAGTGATGTCGCGCAACGTATTGGGACGGTTTTGCCATTGCCGGCAATGGGGTGGGCACGGCTTCCGGATGATGCGTCCGGTCCGCGGGCCTGCAGTTTGACACCCCTGCACTAGCAAAACTACTAAGGAAGGTTTTATTCACTAACGTAGCCCCTACAAAAGGAATAGGCAAGATTTTCCTAGTAGGATATATTATTTGTTATGTTGTGGAAGAAGAAAATTGTTTTATACCAATTAACATTTATTCTGAAAGTTCAGATTGTTATAAATTATACAGAGTATACTTTACTCTGCAAATGATCTATTATCTCAAATTAAGAAGAGTAAAGCCCAAAATTAATAATGATGGGAAAAGTATTTTAAAAGGCTTGCTGTATCAGTAATTATATAAAAATAATAATGGTACTGGACAAATTGCACAAAAGATAGGTGATAAGAGCTGTAGATGCTCCTGAACTCGTAATACTTATGTGAAGGAAAAAGTATCAGCTCTTATTTATTCTTAGAGTTACTTGTACTTGTGAAAACTACTGACCCTTATCTCCTTGGTAACTTGGTATCTTTTCTCTTAACTAATGATTACTAAGAATGTTTGTATCCTCTGTGAGATGGGAACTAGGAAGTTCTCCTGCATCCCTGAATTGTCCCTTCTTGGTCCTATCCTGGTTGTATTTTAAGAGGAAAATACCTGGGAATTAGAAGACTAAGGGCTAGTTTTCTTAAAGTGTTGCTTTGCCTTTGGATTGTTTTGTATGCATATGATTTTGGTCTTTAAATCCGGTCTTACGATGAATGTATTGTAATACTGTAAAACATGTATTGTGACCTAGAAAAGCTATAAATATATCAGTGCAACTTTTCCCCCAAAGCACCAAATACTTTATTTATCATTAATCAGTGATCCTGAGAACCAATAAAATGACATTAAATCAAATGTTATAAATGGTCCTAAATATAAGGAGCAAAACCATCACAAAACACTTTAGCATATTTCAGTTCTGTGATAACATTTTGCAATGTTTTCCATTTCACCTCCAGCTTCTCTTTTCTCCCATTCTCTAATTCCCACAACCATATTTTGAACCCAAATAATCACAACTTAATACTATCACAGTAAGAGAGACCCAAAGAGAGAGAAATTTACTTGAAAACAAGATGGGGAAAACAGGTTGTTCCTGTCAACCTCCCACCTGTGCAAGCTTTTGGAAATCGCCTGAAAAACAGGTTCATATTCCAATTTGTTACCCCTTGGCAAGTTGCCCAGTCTTTGGGGTGCCTAACAGCAGGATTTAATTTTCATACATTGCAGGTTGGATAGGCTTACATATTCATCCTCCTGTCAGACTACAGAAAAAGTAGTATCAGTCACAGGTAAAATAAAAAGAAAGGAAGCAAATTCTTTGGTTATTTTATCTCAGTGCAATAGATAATCACACACCTGGAAGGAACTTTAAAGTTCTCTAGTCCAATCTTTTCCTTTCCAGAATTTTCTAGAATGTTAAAAATTGGCTACTTAAATTGCATTAATTTAAGTGGGTGCTGATCAAAATATTGAATTAAAGAGTTTGAGGATGTAGCAAAGTTCCAATCAAATCTGGAATACTCCTTTCTTCTTCCAGGAATAAGAGGCAGGAACTTTACTGTTTATTTTTTTTAATGTGTCTGATCCTGACACATTGTCTGCAGGGTCTTGGACCTATCTCTAGTAACCTAATGTAATGATATTACTGTTTGTGCTCAGAAAATACAATAGAGATATGACACATGAACAAATATTTAAAAATAATGTAGCTGTCTCCAATTGTTCCCTGGCATGCAGGATGGGCCTCTAGAACAAGCTGCAACTTGGGGCTGAATCCTGTCTGGCATTGCCACCAAATCCATTTCCTGGTACACAATGATCCTGCTGGGATTACTTTTTCCTTCTAGTTTGTCTGAAATGGTACAGGATCTTTTGCTTGAGCAGGGGGTTGGACTGGAAGACCTCCATGGTCCCTTCCGACTCTGTTATTCTGTTACCATGAATGAGTTTTGGGTTGTTCAAGGCATTGATAGAAAATTACAAAAGTGTGAAACTTACAGTGTATTGGATTTTTGCATGCACACAAGCAAATGCTGAGTTTGCAACACTGAAGATCACTTCATCTTGCTTTAATAGCCATGAAACACAAACTGAAAAGATGGTAGGCACTAAGTAGGCTTGTAAGGAGGATCACAGACAACCCATCTCAATGAAGTGGTCTGTGGTAATGAGATGTTTGACCTCTGCAAAGTACTGGGGCAAAATATAATCTGTCTCCACTGGCTTCTTTGCTTTAGCAAAAAAAATGAAAGTGGTCTTTACTCAGTTGGTGAAAAAAAGAACATTATCGCACTTACCAAGCTACTCAAATCCTTTTTGCAGTGAAGCACCTCTTCAGATATCTGCACAACTATTGTGTCATATCCAATTAACCCCCTTTGCCAATGGAATTATTTCCATCAATAGAACTATCCTGGGGCAATTCCCTCTTTACTTATAATTTTGCTACTTCATGGGTGGGCTCAACATAAATGTTGCATACAGGGAGGGACATAATTGAAGAGGGCTTGTTGTTAGATTGGCTGCTACTTTTATTTTCAAACCATATGAAGCTTGATTCAGTACTTGACGGTTAGTTCATCTGTTCATGACATGGAACTGAATCATTTACATATAAACATCCTCTTACATTTGTTTACTGGATGAAATAGAAACCCAAGTGGTGTCTCACTAAATGTATTAGTATATTTCATGGTTCGTTCTGCCAAATACAACTGAAGATCTTTCTTACTGGCTTTAGCAACTTGTGGATAGAGATATACGGTCAAGAAAAATGATAAGTTATTCTTCTGGATCTTTATCATTATTCCTCACATGTCATCATGAAACCCAAATATTTTCTTCTAAAAATTGTTCTCAGTGAGATCATATTATCCATCATTGCAGATTACAATTAAATTTTCATTAGCTAGGTTTCAATCCTATTGGTTGGAACTCCTCTTCCATGGAGAGACAGAGTTCCAGGTTCGAAAAGTATGATTTGCTTATTAAATGCAAAAGGACATGGAGTTCTACTTGAACTGAACCCATTAATTTTGTTATTATGCTACTAGTATATTGTATATCCATTAAATGAGGAAAAGAAGATTCCTTTGCCAAGAACATATAGGGTTTTCTTATAATAAGCTTCAGTAGGTGGTAAAATACTGTCAATCATGCCTGGGCTCAGAGAAGGCAGAGAAGGGGCTGGTTAATTCAAGGATGGAGTTGATTGAGTTTATATACTAGCTTCATAAATTGGAAGGCTCCTCAAAAGAAGGCAATGACAAGACTTCTTCATCTTGTCAAGAGAACTGCATGAACCTGCATGGGAATTGACTCGAAGTGACACTGCCTTTTAATAAGAGAGACACAGAATCAACTGAGGAAGAAGCTGAAAAAGAGGGGAAAGGTTGAACATACTTATATACAAACATACATACTACAAAATTACATGCATGTCTGTTAGAGAAATTCCAGGGAGAGTTGAATTCCTAGAAGACTCCTGTTTGCTTCATAATACTACTCAAAACTCAAAGTTTTGTTTTTGGGAGTGGGGAGACCACTGAGAATTCAGCAGACACACAAGGACATTAACAAGTTCAGCAGAGACGCAAGGACATTAACAAGGAATTACAGAATGGATGACAAAATAGATCATGTTGGAAAAATGAAGATTATACTAAGATATTTGAATAGAAGATGCACGACAAATTATTGATGATGTTTTAATTCAGCTTCTGAGCCATGCAAAAAAAAGGTTAAAAGTTAAAATGTTAAATGTTTCATGGGAATTGTTCCACCAGTGATTTTCATAGAGTTATCTTTTTTCTTGTTATGCTAACTTTATAGACTACGGAAAGATTATTATAATTTTTGCAGAGAAGAGATAAATTATTTGTCTGGAGGTAGCACTATATTAATTCCAGGACTACAATATTATGTCTATCTATCCTAAATGCCAACTCAAAACAATTTGCTACTTAACAACTCTCAAATGTCTCCTTTTCCATTACAACCAATACTTCATAAGTAATCTGGTTGCATCATCCTTGCTTACTGTATATCTATTCCTTTACAATTTTCTCAAAAGAGATTGCTGAACAGTGCAGAATGGGTGTCCAGTGAAAAACATTAGTCACTATACCTTTCAAATAGTCCTTCAAGTAGTCAGGGCCATTGAGGTATCAGTACAGCCTTCCTGTTTTCATAGCCCTACCAGTAATCTGCAGCAATGAACAAACACTTTCTGCAAAGGCCATGGAGGTTCAGTAATAATTGAATGTTCTCCAGAATGAACCATAGATTTTTTTTTTTAGTTTGATGTGATTTGACATAAATGAGATTAGTTAAAATAAAACTTTATTCATTCAATTGTCTAACATGGAAGAAACACAGCTATGGAAAGTTATTTATAGCCCAAGTAAAGTGGAAACAGTTTCAATGAACCCTATGTGTTTAACATGGTTAATACTTTTGATGGGAAGGATTATGTGAATTTTTCGTAGAAGTGACATTATGCAAAGTTACTAGAAATATTATTTTGCCATTGTAGAATAAATGTAAGGAAAGAACCAATATTTGTTCGATCTTTACAATCAAAATAAATCATGGTTTATGGCAAAGTTACAAGTGATTCAGCTTGCATTCAGATCAATAGCAGAAGTAATAATACCGAGTTTAATTGGCCATTTACCACCTGAGTACATAATTGTATAAAATGTTACTTTGCTGCATGTAATATAAGTAACTTTAACACAAACATTTTATATACAATTGTAAGGATGCCATAAGGATGGCAATGAGTATGTGAATTTGAGTTATACATAAACACAAGGCCTCTATCATCCTCACATTTCTAAGATTTGTCAAGTGCTGGTTTCTTTTCTTCTCTACCCACCTGCGAATTTGACAACAATATTTTTCTTCAGAACATTTCTCATGTCTGTAGTTATGACTAGAAGCAACTGATCCTCCAATTTCAAAGGAAAGCCAACTATGATGAGAATTATAAAGCCACTTCCTGATTTTCAAAACTCTCTCAAATTTTTTTTTTTAAAAAAGGGGGGGGGGGAAAACGATGAACAATACAGTGGTATTCTGGGGGTAGAACTTGCATTGTAACAGTACAATACTACTTTTATTATTTTTATGAAAGCCTCTGATTCTACAAATCCCCTTTTAAAAGAATTTTCCCCCACCTTTATTATTTTTTATAAATAACACAAGACAGTGAATATACCTAATACTCCTTCTCCCTCCTATTATTCCCACAACAAATAAACAGATTATTGGAAGAATAATATGCCTTTGGGGAATGACAATTTTCTATAGTTCAAATTCACATTAATAGGGAAAAATACATGTTTATAGCAATGTTTTTCAAAAGGCAAAGACTGTAGTAGGTACAATGCAATGGATACTGTATATTTATTATTCAATAAATATATAAGTTAAATATATATTCAATAAATATATAAGTTAAAAAATCCAGACGTAAAAGTTTTGTTTGGAGGAATGGAGTATAGACACATTGACCAAATAATACCTACTTCTCCCTTTTATTAATAGAACAATTCATTCAAAAAGAAATCCACTCTAAGAGATGAATAAAAAGATAGGTAATATCCAGCAAAGTTAAATCATTTCTTTGTTAATACAGTCTTTGCTTGGCAAATATAATAAAAACAAGTGAGTAGTTCATAAAACAGATCTGAAGTTAATTTCCAAAGCATTCTCATGGATAAATCTATTGTAAACAAACACCAGCGAATGATTGAAGGCTGTGCAAACAATTTTCTTAAACAGATAATCTTATTGGAAAACATGAAGCATTTGAAGTTAATTAAGATCATTAATAATATAATTAATGCTATTTTGAATGTGTCTATCAATAGACATTAATTATCTTGTAGCTGCTGAAACAACATAATGAGAGCATCATTCTTACTGATTAGTCAGATACAGTAGGCTTTGCTTGGTATATGAGTACAATCAAACTAAGATAAATTAGGAAATAAAATGTTTATCTAAGGATGGGGAGGCCTTGGAATTGGAATCAATGGATTTAGAACATTCATAAAATAGGATCTTGGCAAATAATGTGAAATAGCATCAACCAATAAATAAATAAAATTACTAAGAGGTTGTTACCAGAGAACCCTCTAGGCTAAACTAGAAAAGATGTAAAATAGATGATTGCACTGGAGGAACCTCATCTGTTTTTGTTTGATCGTAATTCAATAATCAAGATTCTGGTTTATAGGTAAGAAGAGTTCCTATATTTTTATCCCTATTTAAAAATATTTGCTTAAGAAGAGAAGCTGTTTCTGGCAATTATACAGATAGTCCTAAACTTACAACACTACATTTAGTCACCGTTTGAAATTACAATGGCATTGAAAAAAAATGACTTATGACCATTTTTTACACTTATGACCATTGCAACATCCCCATGGTCATGTGATTTACATTTGGATGCTTTACAACTGGTTCATATTTATGACAGTTGCAGTGTCCCAAGGTCATGTGATTACCTTTTGTGAACTTCTGACAAGCAAAGTCAATGGGAAAGCCAGATTCACTTAACAACGGTGTTACTAATTTAACAACTGCAGTGATTCACGTAACAAATATGGCAAGAAAAGTTGTAAAATGAGGCAAAACTCATTTAACAAATTACTCACTTAGCAACATAAATTTTGGACTCAATTGTGGTCATAAGTCAAGGACTACCTGTATATAATAATGTGAATAATACACACACATAATGCTTAACTATGGTTTTATCACTCTCTGAATTCTCTTTAAATAAATCAACAGAAAAAAGTTTCCAGAAAATCAGCACATCACATAGTTTAAATTGTATCCCCACATCCACAATAAAGAAAGAAAGAAAAGCATTTGGGATTTAAGTGCTTGAATGCAGGTTTAGCTTTTCTCCTCAACCATCTTCACCAATCCATCTTACTAAAACAAGTAAAAAAGTGATAAAAAGAAAGTTGCCTCTGGAGTTTTCTCCATGACTCACAAGAATCATATACATCTTTCTTTCTTTTTTTTCTTTCCTGTCTTACATATTGTTTTTGATCCATAGGATCTATTTAGGATCCCATTGGAAGCAATTAGATAAAGCAATATCAATACATATTTATTAAGTAGACGCAGTTGCATAGTTCCCTATAGTGTGATTTAGAAGCATTTGATGACTGAGGTCTTGAGTAATGGATTTTCTCAACATTCAGGCAAAAAGAGCATAAATATCAATCACTCCAAGTACAGATATTGCTTACTCTTTTAATGGTGGCAGGTGGGACTATACAAATTGGAGGTGATAGGCTGCCCTAGAGTTTGAGAAAACACACATTTTTTCTGAATAACTGCTGATCTGAGAACCCTTATTCATTTAAACAACCTGTTGCCTTACTTTGCTTATAATCTTCTCCTTAGAGCACCTGTCTCTTGTCAGTCTTCAGTTTCAGGGACATCTTCTGGCATTATCTAGGACAGATGGTCCAGCTGAGGATGGAAAAGTGCTTTCAAATTTCTGGCATCAACTTTAAAAAAAATGAATCATATTTTGTAATGCTGCCTCCAAAGAGAAGAACTATTATTGTTTTTAAAAATCATGGTGTTCTTTTTTGGCCAGAATATATGTATGTTGTTAATTGCGAAGTCGTGTCCGACCCATCGCGACCCCATGGACAACGTTCCTCCAGGTCTTCCTGTCCTCTACCATCTTCTGGAGTCCATTTAAGTTCATGCCTACTGCTTCAGTAACTCCATCCAGCCACCTCATTCTCTGTCGTCCCCTTCTTCTATTGCCCTCAATCTTTCCCAGCATTAAGCCCTTCTACAGTGAGTCCTTCCTTCTCATTAGGTGGCCAAAGTATTTGAGTTTCAACTTCAGGATCTGGCCTTCTAAAGAGCAGTCGGGGTTGATCTCTTCTAAGACTGACTGGTTTGAACGCCTTGCAGTCCAAGGGACTCGCAGGAGTCTTGTCCAGCACCATAGTTCAAAGGCCTCAATTCTTTGTTGCTCAGCCTTTCTTATGGTTCAGAATATATGTAAAAACACATGCAATATAATCTCCAAGATGGCAACACTCACAGAATAGCAACAAAGTTCAGAAATATATGTTTTGGAAGAAGCAGCCAAAATGACAGGCAGAAGCAGAATAGACCATCAAATAATGCAAAAAAGAAAAGAGAATATTGTTGCCAAATGTACAGTAATTGAATGACAGCATACCCAACATAATGGCTGGTTCACACATAAACACATTTGATTATTGAATGTTGGTGAGAGGTTGCTCATTATATGAGCAGGCACCATGCAAATTGGGCTGACTTTAGATTTCTCTGAACAAAATTCAAGGTACGATTGTGCAAACTGTAGACATTTTGAAACTTTGGAGAAAATCCCAAAGCTTTCACAAAATTGTAATGTTTAACATGATATATGTAAAAAAGGTGGAACATAAGATCATATTCCTATTTAAGATAGTAAAGTAAATATAAATAAAATCAACAGAGATTTTGTCCTGGTTCTGACCACTTCTTCATTTTATCTATTTTTTTTCAATTTTTCATTTTTTAAATTTTTTATAACGGTTGTGGAGCACTGATGGGCGTTCAAAGAATGAAAAGTCCCATATTTCATCCTCTTTCTGTATATATGACTGCCACTTCAAAAAAAGGAAGTGTAGTGACATTTTCAATGTTTGCTATATATTCTGCATCATAAATAAACCATTGGTTTGATAATGAATACTTACACATAGTTATCATTATGATCTTAGAATTCAATATGCAAAATACTAGCATTTTAATAGAGATGAACAAATAATTTGATCCATTAATGAGAGACCTATGAGATGTGGATCCATCCTAAACCTTGTGGGGGAAAAGAGATATATAAAATAAAACTCACCATAATGAGAGACCTAGGCCAGTCCACCACAAGTTTAGATTTCTTTCTTTCTTTCTTTCTTTCTTTCTTTCTTTCTTTCTTTCTTTCTTTCTTTCTTTCTTTCTTTCTTTCTTTCTTTCTTTCTTTCTTGTTCTTAACATAAACATGCTTTGCATTAGTGGCAATTTGTGATGTGGCTGGGTATTATTGCTCATTATAAAGGGAAAGAAGATAAACTCAGCATGGGGCTTTGTTTTGGGCAGCAGGTGTGGAATGTTTATTTCTAGCTACAGCTATGCAAGAGACCATCAAATGTATGAAACTTTTATAATCTTATTTCCAAACTATCAGGGGAGGCAAATGAGGGAAGAAAACTGGTATGTTGTTGCACAAAATCTCGTATATCATTAAGAAAAAACTTCAGGGCCTGAGATTACTAGACTTTTTTTAAAAAAAAGATTGCTTGACTGGGTTAGAAAAATACACATTACCACAAAACAACAATGCATATATTTTTGTTTTTCACAGAAAATATTTTTTTGTCTTCCGGCTTAGGGAGATACGATCTTTGCTTTTCTTGGTAGGTGCATTTGAAACAATACATTGCTTTGCCATGGATAACTTACATTTTTATATTCTAAAATACTATAAAGAGTTTGTTGTGTGATGGGAGGAAAAGCAAATAATATTCTGTATCCTGTTTCAGCTGTATTGAAGATGATCTTATAAAAAGCCAGATAGAAGAAATTTGTTTCTCATACTGGGAATGATCAGCAGTGAAGCTCGGATGAATTCAGCCGACTGGTAATATAATAAGCAAGCCAAGAAAAAGAATTCTCCATCACCCATGCATTTATTCAATATCCACAGATGCACTTCTGAGGAATGGCTAACACAGAATAGACTTCAAACACTGGAAAAGGCAGTTTCATGGAGCTTGCAGCAAGGGATTAATTTATATCAAATGTCATCCCTTGATGTTGACAGCCCTACAAAGCTGAAGGTCACTTATGCAGATCACACAGTAGAGCAGCTCACAAATGATGGAAAGTGGGCTGATCATTGGGATTTACTTAGCTGGCAGTTAGCTGGCATTATGAAGATACCCTAGGGGTCACAGCAGGAGTTGTCAAAGTAAGTGTCTCTTTTGGGAAAATGAACTGCATGAACAAGAGAAAAGGCAATGCTATTGCTTTCCAGAAATGCTAGAATGTAATGTATAGCCAGGCAGCTTTTTTCACTCAGCTTAGCTAATTGCTTTATGAAGTAGAACAGTACAAAGCATGTTGCTTTGCCAGTTCTATGCTGGAACATTTCTGACGATTGATGAAATCTTTTCATTTTATAAAAGTTTCATAAGCCTGGTTGCAATTTGGTAATTGTGGGTTACATGGTGTAGATTTATACCAATTCTGTTGAAGTAAATTGTATGCATTGATTTCCAAAAGAAATGCAGCATTTGTTTCTAATTCATATCTACGAAAAATAAAAGTATAAGAATGTATTAGAAAAAGGAATGAAAAAATATTGTTCTCTGAAATAACAAATGAAAGTGATAAAAATAAACAGTACTGCATTCTTTAGCAACTCAATACCCATCATTTTATAAGATAAGGTTTCCTGGGGGGAAAAAAATCTTGCAGTATCCTGAATGGGATGACATGATTATCTGATCTGAAGCATTTCTTTTTAAAATTAGGCAGATTATTACTCAACAGCAGCTCCAAAGTTAATAGTATCAGAAAAGAAGGTCTGGATTTATGTAGATTTGAAATCAATATAGAATTATAATACCTACAGTAAGAATGACAGAAATTAACTGGTGTGACAAAGAATGTATTGTGCAATGGTCAGCAAAAACTGCAGCAGAAAGCAAAGAAACAAAGTCAAATCATTATAGTTCATATTGTTGGTGGACCTTCCACGTTTGCATTTTTTTTTAAAAAAATATAAACAATTCTCAGTCAATGTTTCTGCAAGGAAATAAGAAAGTAACAGAGAACATAAATTGTTAGTGGGCAATCTTCCAATTTCTCTTCAGTAGATTATTACATATGAAATTTGGTAAGAAATCTAATTGTAAGCTAAAATTACTGAATTTACTACATACATATTTGGATTATCTGTTTCTGTTTAGAAAATCCTTTTTCAGATTTTCTTCAAATCTCCAGTAAACATGTGTAAAAAGATACTTTACTTCTGCCCTGGTCTTAAAAATAAAATGTGGGAAGGCATCAATCATGGATAAAAGAAAAGACTTTCATGTATCCATGTAAAACTTTTGTTGAGCACAGCATATTATTATAAACAGTGTTCTACTTCACTTTTGAACAACCAATTATTGTTCCTGGCCACAAATATAAAATAATTAACCCTCAATCTTTCTGTACATCCATTAAGAGTAAATTAGAATGACAGACTAAATCAGTACTGATAACCAACTAAAAGTCTGTGTTGAATTACATTAAAACTGTACAAGAAAAACATTGCTCCAGAAAACTGAATGCACTTCTACTGGACCTGGAAGCCCTTTGATAAGTTTTTTATTGTCAAGGCAGATCTAATAATCTGGATGAGTGGAAGCCATTAATGCAGATTTATTTATTTAGGTACCTCTCATCTCACTCTCAGAGTAACTCTATGCTTTGCATTGATGCTACAACAATGGAGCACAATTTTCATCAGATTGAGGGCAGCACCAAAAATGGATAGGGTCAAGAGCCCAATGCCTGGAAAGAGAAGATGAAATCCATAATTTATTAAATAAATGCTGCAAAGCTCAATATAACCCATTTTTGCCTCAACATTCCCACAGATGAAAACAAGATTGATTTGTTTCATTCCCTTGGCTTACAAGTGGGTGAACTTCTCAACAGGCAATTCAGATTTATTTATTTATTTATTTATTTATTTATTAATTCAATTTATATCCCGCCCTTCTCCTTACCGGACTCAGGGCGGCTAACAGCCTTATAAAACAATGCAACAATAAATACCTAATTTAAAACCAAATTAAAAAGAAATATTTGTTATGGCCTATATAATTAAAATTTCTCTTAAAAAACCCCACTAAAATTCCCTAGGCCAAT
>NW_015387438.1:260846-271962 GCF_001527695.2 Protobothrops mucrosquamatus
TTCTTCTTCTTCTTCTTCTTCTTCTTCTTCTTCTTCTTCTTCTTCTTCTTCTTCTTCTTCTTCTTCTTCTTCTTCTTCTTCTTCTTCTTCTTCTTCTTCTTCTTCTTCTTCTTCTTCTTCTTCTTCTTCTTCTTCTTCTTCTTCTTCTTCTGTCAACCAAGTGTTGAACTATTGGTTGTGACATTGGACTTGTTGCCCAAGACCAATATTGTGGTGAGAGAGTGATTGGCACAAAGTCACCCAGAAAGCTTTTATGGCTAAGCTAGACTAGAACTCATAGTCTCCTATTTTGTTCAATTATACTATGACCTTAATTTTTTATTGATGTTTGTGTCAATTCTATGTGGAAACCAAAAATAATTTGTGGATTTAGTAATCTTGTCATGTATATTGCATAAGCCATGATGGTAAGAGGTTGTACTCTTCTCTTGGTTTTGAGAAAAGAAAATAATAATCTGTTATTTCACATATTTTACTTTTATCCTGTAAAAAGAGATGAATCCCATATAATAGTACATCTTTACTCTTCCCAGAAATTTCCCATTATAATATGAAAATTTAGAAAAGAGAAAAGCTAGAATGGCTTAATCAGTGGCTAAGTGGATTTGAAGGCTAGGTCTAAATGCTAATCAACATGTCTACTATAAATAGAAGTTATCCATTGTTCATAGAGGTAATAATTGTATGAAATACAGTCCAAATTTTCAGGATTCCAAGGACACATCTGTTCTCTATGACCAAGCAATCATGCAGGAAAGGAGATTATTATGAAGAGTGCATGGGGAAAAATACTTCTATGGTAAATGAATTTTTCAATCAACTCAGGTTATAGGCCTGCAGGCGTAAGGAAATGGTTTACTTTAATGCACAAGAAAACATAGAATGAGCCAAAAATGAAGAATAAAAAAACAATAGAGGGTGGATTCAAAGCCTTAGTTAGTTGATATAATAGAAAGGTCAGCTGTGAAATATTTACAATCTGACAACATATGGATCTGTGGTTAGAATACTTAGAAGCACTAACATATTAGTTTTGATGAAAGGCTGGTCAATCAAGGGAATAGGAAGAAACAGCCAAGATATGTTAATATATAATTACTTAAAGAGGAAGATTTTTCCCACTACCAATTTATGGTATTCTATATAATTTAATAGTGCATAGAATCTATTTTCTCTTTGCCATTTGAATTGTCTGCTGCTTTAGATTAGATGTATTCTGAGAACTTTGCATTTGGTACTTTCATTGCCTGAGACTGTAGCAAATGACATCTATGAACTCTGCAAGCCAAGCCAAGATCATATAGATCATACAGCCAACTATTTTACTTCTGATTGCATAACGCTGCATCTAACTTTCACTTGGCATCACTTGACATATGTTGGCTTAATCTGCTCCTAATTTTTGTAAAGGGAATGGTCATCAAAGCCAAGAATCATAAATTTAGAATGTTGGAAGTAAACATTTAGGCCATCATATACAACAGTCCTTCAGTATTCAAAAACCCTAAACATAGAAGAGTGATGGGGACAAAACTCCACCCCCCATCTTCTTCTAAATAAAACTTTCCCTGGGAAAGCCAGAAGATAGATTATAAAATGAATTAAATTTTCTTTGGCTGATTTTGATAAACAAAATTTGGTCAAATATAGGGAGAAAATCATAAAAATCAATGTGTAGTAGAATAGACCCAGAAACTGAAAACTATCCCAAATAAAAGTAATGGATAACTACTTCTATGATGCTGCCAAGATAACTACATCTCCATGTAGTTATCAAAAAATCCATGGAAGTCAAGCATGATTCACAGAATATTTTAAATACAGTACTTCCTATTTTGTAGAACAGGGGTCTCCAACCCCCCAGGCTGCAGACCTCTATTGGGCCATAGCCTATTTGTAACTGTACCGTGAGAGCAGTGGGTCGGTATGTGCACATATGCACAGCTGAACTTGTGTGAGTGGCAGGCCAGCCCACATGCAGATGTCTGCCCAGCTCAACTTGGGCAAGTTGAGCTGAGCATGCATGCACTGCATGCTGGCCCGACACTCGCACAAGTTGAGCTGCGCATGTGTGCATGCATGCCAGCCTGCCACTCACACAGTCTGGTTCTCCTCTTCCCACCCCCCAGCCGGGCCACCAAGCTGCAAAGGTTGGAGACCTCTGTTGTAGAGAATTCCTAAGTATACAGTAAATTACACTTGAATCATGTTTAAGAAAATGTAATTATGGCCTCTCTTCTGGCTTTTCCCTTATGGTGTTGCGGATTTATTTCTGCTAGAAGGAGGAAGATATTAGAAGTGAATTGATGTGCCATCTCTGTTTTTCATAAATTAGCCAGGATTTCAATAATATTGCTACAATTGAGGTGGGAAATTCCTTGAGACATTTGGAATGTTGTCCAATTTGACCAAGTATTTATATTGAACCATTTTGACTGAGCCTCTACCTCTATCTCTGTATAGTAACCACAGTTCTACAGATCCCACAGTTCTTTCTTTCTTTCTTTCTTTCTTTTTCTTTCTTTCTTTCTTTCTTTCTTTCTTTCTTTCTTTCTTTCTTTCTTTCTTTCATTCTTTCATTTCATTTCATTTCATTTCATTTCATTTATTTGTTTATTAATAAGATTTATATGGCAGCCAACTCATTTTCAATTACTCTGGACAGCTTACAAACAATAAAAAACCCAATATAAAAGAATAAAAAAAACAGTAACAATATTTTTAGTTTCAGAGTTTCATGTCAGAAATCCCAGTGCCAGATTACTGGCTTCACCTGAACAAAATATCAAATACAGCATATACCTTTTTGTATGTGCAGAGTCAAATACAAATTGTGACAGGTTTATGGTCATTGCAGTCAGCATAGCAACATGTGTCACAAGCTGCAATGGTAGTAAAATATGGCACACACACAATGATATTGTTATGAAATACCACAATGTCTGATATAATTAAGAAGAGCATGATATTTGCATGATGACATCATCACATACATTATTTAACCCTCTTCCCCCCCCCCAAAGATTCCCATGAATAAACATGAAGTCCATGTGGCAGCTTCATTATGGAAACCATCCAAAGTAAGAAGCCTAAAGCAGACCACAGTAGAGATCATGATGGCTAGATCACTTGTGCAGGGCTACGAACAGTACACTAATAGTTCATATACACAAGTGTGACATCCCAACCACAGCAGCAGAGCCTCAAAATTGGCAGACTATTGGATGAAGCTTCTGCTTAATAGATGAAACATATGCAATTTGCTTTTATTTCGCTAAGGGGTGTGCTAATTATATTTCTATATGTGCATACATTGATTTCTTCATGTCAGCATCAGGTCACATACCCCCTCCAGCCCTTAACCTAATATATACTGAGCTGGAAGAAATTAATCCCAGGTCTCTATAATACATGAAATGTCAGCACTTGGATAATAAGGTTTTTATCAGCAACTGTATAGGCAAATAAATAAATAATCAAACAAACAAAAGCAAGACCATTGCACTGAGAAATCATCTTTGTTCTCACCTTTACTTCCTTGATTAGACCACCACGTGAAAAGAGGATGTAAAGGGATCCTCTTCTTGCCTTGGAAAGGTTAAATTTTAATCTCCCATTATACTGTATTTTTCTCTCCCAATATTTATTTATAGAGCATATCATATTTTGCTCGGCCCCATCTCCCTAACAAACCTCATAACACCAGGCTATAGCTAATGAAAACCAGCAACCCCAATTAGAGCCCTTACTCTCTCTTCCTCTCAGGGGTCATACCTAAAGAAAAACAAGTTGGCTAATCCAAGTGACCATCTTAAGGGGATTCCCAAAGGGAGCAATCAGCAGCAACCCAACTGCCTCCAAGTAATAATCCTTTAACAGCCAGGAGAGATGATGAAATCTTTGCAGAATGACTACAAAAGGGCAAGACTGTAGCTTTCTGGATCTTGCAAAGAGAACCTGTATGGAAGTGGTCTTAGTAATTAGAAGTCCAAGGAGTATATGTCAACCTTCTCCTTTTCTAATTCAATAGTCTCTCCAGTGATCTGCAGACATTCTGGTTTCCCATGCTTCAATTAAATCCCAAGGAAAGGCATCACAGAGTATATAAATCCTCCTATGAAACCCCCCTTTTTAAAGTAGTAGCACTGCTACTATCACCTACTTTTGAAAAATTGTTATTTGAAACTGGTAGAGAATTCCTTCTTGTCCTAGAAAAATATGGAGAAGTCATCTCCCCAGTTTTTCTATACATACTGTAATAAGGCATGTGAAGGTCAAACCAAACCCCATCTTGAGGTAGTCTGGTTCTGAGGTAACTTGCATGTGGGGATGAACAATGACCAGAAAATCAGGTCCCCTTACTGTCACCACTCTGTTATTGCAAATCATTTTTTCACTTTCTCATCAGATCTATGAGGGAACCAGAAGACTGAGGGGGAATCCTTCACTCTATCCTCAGACTGGCTAAGAAGGTACAAAACTTTTGGAAGTCAATAGCTCAGACCAGCCGAGGAGTATGATAGAAGGCAACTAGTCAACTCCAGGATTAAAACAAAACAAAACAAAACAAAACAAATAAACACCCCTGTATTAAAGGTCACAAAGGAAGATAAAGTTTTCACAGAGTCATACACAGTAAAATTAAAAATCCCTAATTCTAAGCTACAACAACAAGGACAACACCTTATTTCCCAGCCTTGCTTGAGGTAGCACCCTTGATTGAGGTTACAGCCACCTCAAAAACTCCAAACCTGACTTGCCTATTGGCTTACAGAAAGCAGGTGATTTCCTCTGGGCCCATAAGGCTGGATTGTTCCTTAAAGGGCCAGCTACTTTCTACAAGCCTTTTGTGTCCAGTTCTGGTTGTTTAGAACAGAACAGAACAGAACAGAACAGAACAGAACAGAACAGAGCTGGAAGGGACCTTGGAGCTCTTCTAGTCTAACCTCCAGCTCAAGCAGGAGAACCTATACCATCTCAGACAGGTGAATGTCTAGTCTCTAAAAATCTCCAGTGATGGAGCACCCACAATTTCTAGGAGTAAACTGTTCCACTGGTTGATTATCCTCACTGTCAGGAAGTTTCTCCTTAATTCCAGGTTGCTTCTCTCTTTGATCAGTTTCCAACCATTGTTTCTCGTCTTTCCCTCTGGTGCTTTGGTGACCAACCTGGCCCCCTCTGCCTTGTGGCAGCTCCTCAGATACTGGAATACTGCTATCATGTCTCCCCTATTTCTTCTTTTCTTTAGACTAGCCAAATCAAAGTCCCATAGACGTTCTTCGTATGTTTTAGTCTCCAGGCCTTTGATCATCTTAGTTTCTCTTCTCTGAATTTTTTCAACCTCTCAACATCTTTTTTGTGATATGGTGACCAAAATTGGCTGCAGTATTCCAGGTGCGGTCTTACTAGGGTTTTATAAAGTGGTACTAATACTTCGCGTGATCTTGATTCTATGCCTCTGTTTATACAACCCAGGATTGTATTTGTATCTTTGCAATTCATTCTTATTTTGTTAAGTTGTATACTTATTTTGCTTCTACATTTGTATACAATGATTTTTCCATGTCAGCAGCAAACACAGAGCAGTGGATGAAATTAGCATAGGTATCCTTGCTTTCTTTTTTTAAAGTGCATACTAATGAAAATGATTGTTAAAATCTATTTTTGCATCAGTGAAAGTCAGGAACAATAAATTGTATGCATTTTTAAAAGTATGCCTTTTAAAATGCTTTAGGAACAATTCACCAGAAGCTTCAAAAAAGGTGCTGATGGAAAAAAGAAATCTAATTGCAGGACAAACAAGTGTTATGTAAAATACGTCCTTATAGCATACTGTCATAAATGTTCAACATTTAAATTCATGCACGCAATATATTAATATAGACAGAACTATCATACTATTCCCTATAGGGCAAACAAAGTTAGCTACTGTACAATGCAAGAAATAAATGGGAAATAGCAAGCCAAAGCAATTAAAAGTATGAAAAAAGAAGCAAACTTAAAAGTAATTTAGACCAACAAAATTCATTACATTTCTTCATTTTTATTCTTGTGAATAGTTCTTGTTTCAATCCGTACATTGTTTATTTGTTCTTTAAACTTCTCACCTATGAATTGTTAAGGCTCTCATCAACTTCATCAACCATAACTTTATAGAACATTCCTTTCATTTTGATCTTTTCATGTTTCCTTCAGGTAATTTTTTTGAAGTCTGATGTTCATCCATTTCTCTGTATAACCTAACTGCTTCAACACATTTCATTTGTAGAGGTTGCTCATTATAATAAGAATAAGAGTTGGAAGGCAGCTTAGAAGTTTTCTAGTCCAACCCCCTGCTCAGACAGGAAACCCTACACCATTTCAGACAAATGGCCATCCAGTCTCTTCTTAAAAACTTCCAGTGTTGGAGCATTCACAACTTCTGGAGGCAGGTTGTTCCACTGATTAATTGTTCTAACTGTCAGGAAATTTCTCCTTAGTTCTAGATTGCTTCTCTCTTTGATTACTTTCCATCCATTGCTTCTTGTCCTGCCTTCAGGTGCTTTGGAGAATACAGTAGCTTGACTCCCTCTTCTTTGTGGCAACCTCTGAGATATTGGAATACTGCTATCATGTCCCCCCTCGTCCTTCTCTTCATTAAACTAGACATACCCAATTCCAGCAACTGTTCTTTATATGTTTTAGCCTCCAGTCCCTTGATCATTTTTGTTGCTCTTCTCTGTACTCTTTCTAGAGTCTCTACATCTTTTTACATTGTGGTGACCAAAACTGGATGCAGTATTCCAATGTGATCTTACCAAGGTGTTATAAAGTGGTATTAACTTTTCATGTGATCTTGATTCTATCCCTCTGTTAATGCAGCCTAGCACTGTGTTGGCTTTTTTGGCAGCTGTGGCACACTGCTGCCTCAGCCAAAAATGCCAACACAGTGCTAGGTTGCATCATTCATCAACACAGTGCTAAGCTGCATCATTCTTGTATCCAATCCACAATCATTTATCACCAATTCATTCTTGATGCTATCTCTTCATGTTTTACACACATAATAGTTAAGTACCCCAATCCCATTGCATTCAACGTCTCAGTTTTTTTTTTGTCCTAATTAAGAGAGAAGCAACCTGGAATTGAGAAATTTCCTAACAGTGAGGACAATTAACCAGTGGAACAGCTTTCCTTCAGAAATTGTGGGCGCTCCATCACTGGAGGTTTTTAAGAAGAGACTAGACAGTCACTTGTCTGAATTGGTATAGGTTCTCTTGCTTGAGTAGGGCTGGACTCGAAGACCTCAAAGGTCCTTTCCAAGTCTCTTCTCTTCTCTTCTCTTCTCTTCTCTTCTCTTCTCTTCTCTTCTCTTCTCTTCTCTTCTCTTCTCTTCTCTTCTCTTCTCTTCTCTTCTCTTCTCTGCCATGCCATGCCATTTCATGCCATTCCATTCCATTCTATTCCATTCTATTCTATTCTATTCTATTCTATTCTATTCTATTAACACCAACTAGTTCTATATAACAAAGTGGAGATAAGACAGTGATATATATATATATATATATATATATATATATATATATATATATATATATATATATATATATATATATATATATATATATATTTCCTTTTCTCAACAAACTTTCATTTCTTGCAACAGACAACATACTACTTATTATCCATGTCTGAAAATCAGCTTCAGCTGATTTAGAAAGCAATATAAACTATATGAGCTGTATGACTATTGGGGACAAAGATGATTTTTTTTTCTGGCATTAGTAACAAATATATCTTAGTACTCACCTCATCAGTTCTATTATTTTATTTTTCTGTGTACTCAACAAATATAACCGTCTTATTTCCCAAGCTCATTTCCTGCATGTAGCACCACTGAAAATGGTGAAAGCAGTGTTCAGAATCTCATATTGCTATAAATTAAATCATTCCAGAGTATCAAAGCCCTTGGTTATATTTCAGCTACTACACACTAAAAGGTTACTGTATATAATCATTCAGAGTATGGGACAATTTTTCTCCATCATTCTCTGCAGTAAAATCAATATAACATTTTCTAGAATATGGTTAAATATTGATTTATATTGTTGGAGTATCTATTACAAAAAAAAGTCATACCAAGAGAATAAATGACAAGAAGTTACCCTGTGAGGACATTTTTTCTGTTGTAAAAGACCATACCTATTCTTTTTTAATCAAAGACTTATTAAAACATTATCAGGGCTTACCTAGGCAGTAAAAAAAAACTATATGTCTTTGCTGCTATCCAGTGGTTATCCACATTTGTGCAGTCAAATAGTTACTGTATTAATGGTATTTAGATTTTGTTCAGACTGACGGAAATTATTGCATTCTTCTTTCAATTACAGATAAGACAACCATCACAAGGGAAGTGTAATACAGTTATGATTGTATTATTGACTTTAAAAGTAAACACAGAAGTGTCAGGTTTTTTAAAAAAAATCTATTTCCCATGATACATTTTTGAAGTAAAAAAATCTTCTCAATTTTCAGAATTTTGCCGTGTTATATATATATATATATATATATATATATATATATATATATGTATGTATCATAATTTGATACATCGTATATATATATGTGTATATATATATATATATATATATATATATATATATATATTGGTAATTAAACTAAATACATGATCCCTGGGTGCATCCATGCCAAACAAATAAAATAAAACGAACACCAGGGTAAAATAATCAAACTCTAGGAGTTTAATATTACAGTACCAATGCCAAGCTTTCATCAGCGTTCTGCTGACATCATCAGGGCTTAAACGGTCAGTCCATGGGAGAGTCTTTTATAGTTCGAACTTGGTCTGCACACGGCCCCTGGACCTTGTTACTGGTCCTGGTTGTATCAGCTGCGCTCCAGCGGTGATCCTTCCTCCGCTGGTTGTCCCTATCCTGCAAGACTTATCTATGCGGTTGCTCCTGTCAAGCTCGTTTGCCCGCGGGTTGGGGGTGGAAGTGTCACTCCTCTTTCTCTCTCTCCTCAACCCCATCCCCCGTCCCCCTTGTGTATGTGATTCCATGTTTCTGTTCCCCGCACTGGTTGGGCCCACTTGGCACACTTTCCTTTCTGGACCCCCGCTGGGCTTGGTTACCCCACTGCCGCTCCCACGGGTCTTCCTCTCCCTTCCTAAAGTCATATCCCCCACACCTCTTTTGCCCCTTCGCATTTTATCTCTATCATTCTCCCCTCCGGGCCAGTTGGATTCATCCTTTCTCCCCCCCTCTTCCTTCCTTCCGTTCTCTTCCATGCCAGTCTCTTCCTCCTTGCCAGCCTGCCTGTTTCTTTCCTGCTGCGGGTGTATTGGGGTTGTTGGGCGAGGTGCCCGAGCCACTCCCATTAACCCGGGGTGGCTCCATAACTTGTGCCCTTCTTTCCTCGCCCGTAGGCGAGTAACTACCCCTCTGGGGCTCTCTTCCTTTCCGTCGGTCCTCACACCTCCCCTCCTTTCTCTTCCCGGGCTGTTTGCATCCCCTGTGTTTTTCTTCTTCTTCCCATTATTCTCCTGGCTAGACCTCCTTTCTTCCTTGCCCTCATAACTGCTTGTTCCATGCTGCTGGTATGCTGGGGTTGTCAGGCGAGATGGCCGGGTCGCACCCGTTGGCGCGGGGTGACTCACTAGTCTACCCTCCTCCTCCCTCGCCCATAAGCGAGTGGTTGTCTCTCTGGAATCCTCTCCCTCTCCGTCAATCCTCGTATCTCTCCACCTCCTTACTTTCTCACTGCTTATATCTCCTACATCCTCCCTCCTCTTCCTCCTGTTGCACTCCTTGTTGGTTCCCCTCTCTTCCTTACACTCATACCTGTTTATTCTATGCTGTGAGTGTGCCGGGGCTGCTAAACGGGGTGGTGGGGCCGTCCCCGCCCACACGGGGCGGCTCGTTGTTCCGCTCGCCTCTACCCTCGCGCGCGAGCGAGTTACTGCCCCTCTGGGACCTTTTCCCTCTCCCTAGATCTTCACCTCCCCCCCTCCTTTTCCTCCTCCACTGATCGTAACTGTCACCCTTTCCTTCCTCTTTCCATTTTTTTTTTCCAAACTTGGTCTGCACATGGCCCCTGGACCTTGTTACTGGTCCTGGTTGTATCAGCTGTGCTCCAGCAGTGATCCTTCCTCCGCTGGTTGTCCCTATCCTGCAAGACTTATCTATGCGGTTGCTCCTGTCAAGCTCGTTTGCCCGCGGGTTGGGGGTGGAAGTGTCACTCCTCTTTCTCTCTCTCCTCAACCCCATCCCCGTCCCCCTTGTGTATGTGATTCCATGTTTCTGTTCCCCGCACTGGTTGGGCCCACTTGGCACAGCTGATACAACCAGGACCAGTAACAAGGTCCAGGGGCCGTGTGCAGACCAAGTTCGAACTATAAAAGACTCTCCCATGGACTGACTGTTTAAGCCCTGATGATGTCAGCAGAACGCTGACGAAAGCTTGGCATTGGTACTGTAATATTAAACTCCTAGAGTTTGATTATTTTACCCTGGTGTTCGTTTTATTTTATTTGTTTGGCATATATATATATATATATATATATATATGATGTATCAAATTATGATCATGAGTGGTGCAATATATGTGTAGTTGTTGCTTATTTATTCTTACAATTTTTTATTGTAAGAAATTGGGGATGGAGAGGAATGGATTTAAACACAGAAATAAAATTGTTGCAGTTCTTCACATGATTTCTTATCTCTTAGGAACGTATTTTTCCCCTAATGCCAACTGTATTTATACCTTTACTTAGTAAGTTTTGAATTGTGCTCCTTCCATGTATTCTTCCGAGTAAACAGCTTTAGAGGCCACTGAGATAAGAACCACTTTTATCTCTCCATTCCATTCCCTCCAGTTGCTTTCAGCTGTTCTATTCAAATATTGTAATGCTAGCATTTTTCCTAATCTTTTGAATTTTTATAATCAATTCCTGTCTCTAGATGCAATGAAGGACAGAATAAAGAGATGGCTTCTCTGAGTTGATCTACAAATAAGAACAGCAAAATACCTGTTGCTAACCTAAAGAAAAATACTAATTATTATTATTATTATTATTTTAATTTGTATACCGCCCTTCTCCCATAGGACTCAGGGC
>NW_015387438.1:271997-327945 GCF_001527695.2 Protobothrops mucrosquamatus
CTTGAGGGCGCGGCGGAAAGTAAGGAGATCCGGAATCATCCGGATCTCGGGGGGTAGTTCATTCCAGAGGGTGGGGGCACCCACAGAGAAGGCCCTCCCCCTGGGGGTCGCCAGCCTACATTGCTTGGCCGACGGCACCCTGAGGAGGCCCGCTCTGTGGGAGCGTACCGGTCTATGGGAGGGAATCTGTGGCAGAATAGAGTTGTTTGATTTTTTTTAAAGTAAAAATGATACCTGCTGTTCGGTTAAATGATACGGCCAACAGCAGTATCCACCACTAGCATTCAGATAGTGTAATATAAAATTCTCAGTAGTGCCACATTCATTTTTGGGGTATTAAGTTGGTGTAAAACATGAAAATTTGAAGATTGTGAGTAGGTCAATAAAGATTTTTGCATCTATACTTTTTCCATGTGGTATATATCCCTACTTTTGGTTGTTCTGGTCTGTTGCTTCTTTTTTTTTTAACTTGAGAAAACAGTGCCTATATCTTATTCTCACCTCCTTGTGAAATCATCTGCAGCCTTTTTGCTTTGTGCTAATGCAGATTGTGACTCCCACAGAATGAAGACTTTTTAAAGACTTTGTTGCTATGCACTGAAGTAATATTTAAAGGGGATTACTTTAAAAGCCCCATTACTAAGTAGAAATGCAAAGATCCTGATGCATTAAAAAACCTTTTTAAAAATTTCTGATGTGGTGCAAGCTGAACTGATTCACTCCTCCTAGACTAAACTACTCTTCAGATTTTGCACTTCTTTAGATTTTCATAATGCAATGCTCAGCTAAATATTCTCAAAGTTCACTTTAAAATGTGTATTATGTGCCAGCAAGTGCATGTTGACTTGTAATGCAACTAAAAATTCATACTTTGATATAAATGCAGGATACACATAAAAGATCCGTATTTAAATACATGTTTCTCTGAATTTTTAGAAAACAAGCTGAGATTAAAACAGAAAAAGAATGAAAAATATTTATGAAATAACATCTGTGAAATAGACATGGATTGGAAAAATACTGACTTGCTCATCTCTATGTACTGAAAAATCCCTAGCTTTTAAAATTGGGCTCAAATTTTCCTTTTTATATATATTTCTGGTGTACCTTTCTAAGTTCTTGATGCTCACACACAAAAAATAACCCCATGATTGTATTTGCTTGCTTGGAGTACTTCTGGAAGATCAGTCCTAGAAGAGAAGAACTAGGAATAGTTCTACATCCCCTTGTAGGTCTATATGGTTCAGTAAAGACATAAGTCTCACTGCACCCTGGAGGTGCAGTATATAAGCACAGAACTATAGTCACTGTTTTCAGGATCACTTTCCCAGTAGAAATTATTTTTTGTCATTTTGTCATTGCACTGTATCTGAATCTTATACTCTACTTGATCATATTTTCTGTTATTTTTTATTATTTTTTAGAGTTTTTTATCCCATCCTTAACAACAGCAACAACAACAACAATAATAATAATTCTTCAAGGCAGCAAACATACATCCTCCTATTTTGCCCACAACAACAACCCTGTGAGGTGAGCTGGGCTGAGAGAGAGTGACTGGCCCAAGGTCACCTGACCAGTTTTCATGACTAAGGCAGAATTAAAATTCACAGTTCTTGGTTTTTAGTTTGGTGCCTTAACCACTAGACCAAACTGTCTCTGTTACATATCTTATCAATATTATTCAACATAACAATAGCACTTAGACTTATATACTGCTTCACAGTGCTTTACAGTCTTCTTTAAGCAGTTTACAGAGTCAGCATATTGTCCTCAACAATCTGGGTCCTCTTTTTACTGACCTCAGAAGGATGGAAGGCTGAGTCAACCTTGAGCCAGTGAGAATTGAACTGCTGAACTGCTGGCAGCCAGGAGTCAGCAGAAGTTAGTATTGCTGTCAACTTTACAATGAACCTGGCAGCCATCTTTGTCAATCTAGGTTGCTACAAGACAGCGAGTGGTGACAAGGCATTTCTGCTAGTCTAAACATGAATAGATCCTGTGGGAACCAAGGTCATTCCCACACCATAGTGGTGAAGGAGAGACATTCTGTTAGAAAGCTCACCAAGTAGTTATATTAGAGCAGGGGTGTCAAACTGCCAGCCCATGGGCCGGTTTCATCATACTGGAGCCGCGCCCACCCCATTGCCGGCAATGGCGAAAAAGCTCCGATATGTCACGTGACGTCACGTGATGTCGCGAGTTTGACATGCCTGTATTAGAGAATGTGATTTATAGCTAAATAGGGGGGTGGGAACTATTACTTTGAATTACTTTGAATCCTTGAGGGGGATTTTAGATTTGGTTTCACATTTGACCGTGCCGACATTATGTATCCAATAAACATGTTCTTTGAGGAAATCATGTGCCTTGGAGTTCTGATTTATTTGGTTCCATCAGTTGGAACTTTGACAACTGCATTCTAACCAATGCACCACCGTGGCTCTTATCTTATTGATGTTGATATCGTATCAATATCTGATCTTGTTGGAATTCTCACTGGTCCTAGTTAATAATAAAAGTTGTTGAAGTTTTCAAAATTAATATCCATGAAAGGAAAGCTTATATTCTTGGAATTCTTGAGACAAAGACCTTGGAAGGCAATTAAACAAGATTTTTTTTCATGCTAGCTCTTTACTGTCTGCAAAGACAAACAAACAGAAACATACATCTAAGTAATATTGTATATTAAGTATATTATTGCAGATCTTATTTTGTGCAATTGTCATCAAGAAGTGTATATACAACCCATTAAACACGAATGGGTACTGGATAAGTATATATTTTCATTACCAGAGTGGGGCTATGATTTCACTTACCACATTGAAATAAAATGGGGTTGTTTTCACATATAACTTGGTGCAAGAGTTTACAAGCTTGTTCTACACAATCTTCACTCTGAGCGCTTGTTACTTACTGCTACGGCTTCAGGGCAGTTTACACTCTTTCTGTTATGAAGTCTACTAATCTCAGATGGGGTTGTGAGGGAAAAATATACCACATACAATGAATTGATAACAACTGAATATGCATTAATGAAATGTAGACACTAAAAAAACTCATGCAACAAGCTAAACAAGAGAGAAACCTCATTGGCATTGATAGCAACCTACTGTGATGTCAAAAAAGTAAGAGGTGCAACATGATACAGTATCATCACAAAAATGATTCAGTTATGCAGTGACCACAGCATTCTCTGAGTTCATAGGAACTGATGTTATGACACAATACAAAGGCAGGCCTTTTAGATTTTTAAAATCCTTTTAATAAGCAGCATATTAAAACAGGAAGCGTAAGCAGTTTCATTTCTTAGCCTGACCTGACAAGCAAACTAAATGCAATGAATTTCCTTGCTAATTACTCCCTCCTGCCAGGCTGTTTAAACTGCAAAGCAAGAACTTTTTTTTTCTGTATTCAAGATAGCCTAGAACAACTCTGTACATTTTTGCAACTTATGTTATGATATGACTTTAACTTCAGCAGACCAACAGAGGCCCGGGTGTTCAGCTGTTGTTGTTTAATGGCAGGCCAATTAATAATATAGCTCTTCTTATTCATAACCTCATTAAAGATCTGGCATGTATTACCAAGAGCTGACTAAAGAGAGAGTTTCCCTTTCTGAAATGTGCCTGGATGGGTTTAGGATAATCCACCAGCCAAGGCCCCAGGGCAGGGAAAGAGGGGTAATACTGTCATCTGGGAATCTCTGTTGGCCTTGAAGGGGACCCTATATCATTTCAGACAAATATAGGTTTTAGAGTTTGCTGCATTCTGGATGCCATCAGCTTCCCTGGAATCAGTGAAATATGAACAGTTGAAAGATACAACTGAAGAATTCTAATGGTTAACTTGTATTCACATTTGTCAGGGTGTGTGATGTACTGCTGCTAATGATTTAAAACATAGAAGAGCTGGTCATCATGTTCAATCTGATTTGTGGCAAAAAATAAAAATGTCATGATTGAGATTCAGTATTCCAAATAGCCTCATAAGTTTCATAATTAACAGTCTCAAATATTTTTGCAGTAAATTATCCATATAGCTGATGTTTGGATATGAAAAAGGGCAAGTAGTTTGATTAGCATGTCATATATCTGTCTGTCTATAATAACCCCAATTGCTTCTCCCTGCCCAAGAATGATCTTGAGTTATGACACCCAAATGACTAGTCATGTCTGAGTGAGGAAATTGATTAAAAAAATAAGGGTACCCTGTCTGACGAAGTGGGCATCAAGTCTAGCCCTGAGCTATCTTCTGGGTCAGATTCAGTCCTGCTGTCATCATTGCCCTGTTATTGTCAGGCTTTTCTCAGAAACACACACAGTGTCTTTTACAAAGTCTGGGTTACAAAGAGTAGGAAGTGACTAAATAAATGAATAGCAACAACAAAAATCTTTCAAGCTTTAAGTCTCAGTGCAATTTTTCTATTAAAAATGCATGTAGGAAAGCAATGCAAGGAAAGATATGCAGAAGAAATAGAAATATTGTGAAAATAACATTCAAATTGCATCAAGAAAGGGAAAACTACCATAAATGAATACATGTTAGCCAAATCTGTATCTATATCCATGCAGATATTAATAGAAATATGGACAAAACATGTTCAGATTTTCAATGGTGTGTTTTTGAGAAACTCAGACTGACCTGGAAACAGAACAAACTGAATTTAAGAGTACAAAAATAAGAACCTGAGAAAAATTGAATCTGACAGATTCGTTCATCCCTAGCTGAACTAATAGCAAGAATGGCTTGTTCTGCTAAACCATTTAAGAGAAGTGTTCACATTACCACATCTAACTGCCTGAGTCTCACAGCTCCCTGAGAGATTGTATTGTGTATCTGGGCAACTAGGGATGTCATGAACAATCAAGTACAGCATTTAAGAAAGGAAGTGACCCTGTTCAAATGAGATCCAGGAAAGTATGACCATTATCTCCCCTCCGTCTATCCACCAGATCTAGTTACTTAGCTTGGAAAAAAAAGACTACAGAGATGCTCTGACAAGGCAAGTTTTCACTCCAAGGATAACACTGAGTCTAATCATTGTCATCATAGTTTGGGGAATTTATGTTGTTTGTATCATGTTGGGTAGACCAATATTATTTTTTTACTGATTAAATAGTACCTTATGTTGAATTCAGGAATACAACAATACTGTTGAATTCAGGAATACAACAATACTGGCTTCTACAGTAATGCTTATAAACCTTTCCCCCTTTCTTTGCCCCATTGGCAAAGGTTTAGGTTGGGGAACTAGAAGGGAAATCTAGGGCTATTATCTAACTAGCCTCCCAGCCATTTAGATAGCATTTATTTATAAATACATACAGTACTCTCATTAGGACAAGACTTGGATTTGGGCATTTAGAAACAGGGTGATGTTTTCCCCACCCATTCTTTCAACTGGAGGGGAAAGTTTGGGGGTTTAAAACTAGAGGTAAAAGTGTTGGATTAAGACAGGAAACTGGTGGGATTTATCATTTTCTCCCAGCCTCATTCTTTATTGATTGAAAGTTTCTGGGAAAAGATAAATCCAGGTAAAAAGAAACAAGGGGGCATCTCTTTCAAGAGCCTTGTTTATTTCTGTAGAAATAAGTACATGTTTTCAACTAGAAAACAGCATTAGGTTTATTTTGTTGTCTGTGCAGTAGAAGCTTTGTTCTCTCTTACTTTTATTTCTCTGCACATGCAAGTTACCGGCATAATGTCTGAGTTCAAGATTTACTTCTTTTTTGCTAATATCTGGGGACACTGATTCTTCTACCTAACCATGATAATACCAACATAATAAAACATATGTTGTGATAGTATGGTGTACAGTAAGATTTGGCAATTACCCTCTTTGCCCTCCACCCTTCATCACAAATATCAGCTTTGGGAACTTGAAAACAGTATTTCTGGAATTCACTGATTATAGCAGACCAGTCTACTGAGACAATTGCATGCAGTTTTGTAAAGTATAACTTTTGAGTTATCCATGAAAAAATAAAGCCTACCTTTGATTTTATTTTTTTTCTCTTGTAGATTAATCCCTTTTCCAAATGCCATTATGAAATAAGACAAGGTTCCTAGTGCAGAAATCATTTCATTATTTCCATTTTAAAACTTGTTATTTGCCAGAAGGACAGATCAAGTTAAGGAAGTTCTATTTTTCTCATAGAGTAAGACTAAGGGACGAATATCAGGATATTCCAAAGATAGGTGGAACTTCAGTAGCTTCCATGTAGCTAGGCCAAAGCAGAAAGATGGGTCCATGGGTCATAAATCAAAAAGGTTTCTAGAAGAAGAGGCTAGGACCACTAATCCTTCCCTCCATGGGCCCAGATGTGCCATATTTTCACCTTAAAACTGAGCTTTTATAAATCCCCAAACCAGTGATATAACAAATAACATTTAGCTTAATGGTTCAAAACATATGAAGAACCATTGCAGGATTTTGGTTTGGCTAATCTAGAGAAAAGAAGGACTACGGGGGACATGATAGTAGTATTCCAGTATCTGAGAAGCTACACAAAGAGGAGGGGGTCAATTTATTTTCCAAAGCACCAGAGGACAGGACAAGAAACAATGGATGTAAACTAATAAAGGAGAGGAGCAACCTGGAATTCAGGAAAAACTTCCTAACAGTGTGAACAATTAACCAGTGGAACAGCTTGCCTTCAAAAGTTGTGGGTGCTACATCACTGGAGGTTTTTAAGAAGAGACTGGGCAGTCACTTGTCTGAAATAGTAACGGGTCTCCTGCTTGAGCAGGGGGTTGGACTAGAAGATTTCCAAGGTGCCTTCCAGCTCTATTCTGATTCAGTCCTGTTCTGTGCGTTGGTAAGGCATTGAGACGAGGCAGGAGTAACAACAGTTGCTTTTTTATTCAAGCTTCAACAGAACAACACAAAATGGCGCAGATCCCTTTTATACCCTTTTGCAGGGAACAGCATCAGCCAATAAATGCAACGTATTTTCCCGCTTTGCGCGTGCGCAATAGGCTGGAGACAGCCTGTCTGGCCCGGGTCTCTCTGCAGCTTCCTGCACCTGCTCTGTCAATCACAGGCCCAGGACATAACAAGAGGTATTACAGGATTTTAGAAGACACTGATCTCTCTTTCCAGGGAAAATTGCAATTCAAAAGAATATTTATGCATTTCTAATTGGAATTAATGCATTATTATATTAGCTAGTGTAAAAGAATGATGCATATATAAGATCTAAAATGAATAGCTTAAGATCAAATATCCTGATCAGATATGTCCATTTTTGTTTCCTCTGGGAAGACACAGCTTACAGATTCTACTGCTACTCCTTCCTTCCCCTTCCTTCTGATTATTCACTATTGTTTCAAAGTTGATGAAAACCCAAGTATAAATGTAGAGGAATTCAATTCTGGTCTTGAAAAAGAGGTAAAATGATTAACTGGCACAGAGAAAGTATAAAGCATGAGAAAGAGACTTGGAACAGACCTTCCTTGATCTTGCTCATAAAAAAGTGGCAGTGAAGCTTTTGGGCAGGGTTTCAAGATTCTGTAACAATAAAGTAGCATTTCTATATCCCAGTGGTGTCTATTTCTTGATATGGCCTATCTCAAAGGGTTGACAATTAAGAATCCTTTCCAGACTGTAGCTAGACAAAATATGGGGCCAAGTAGGGGCAATTTATCTGTTCTTTTAGCAACAGTTTGTAAACTTTAACCTCACTATAAAAAATTAGCGGGACAGAAAACTTTAGGAGAGGCCAACTCCTCTGTTTCTTTTCCAGCTGTAAGTCTGCTTTTTCCTCACAAATCATGCAAGATTGTCAGTCCATTCTAAGCTACCAGAAAATATGCAGCATGATTTTCCAGAAAGGGACTCTACCAGGAAGAAGTTAGATGAAACATTTATGTCAGAAGGCATCATTACAAACATAGCTGATCCAGTTTGATCCCCAGTGTGGGAAGCTATCTACTTTTCAGTTTTGAGGAGTTTTGCCTATACTGATTAAGCATCTAAATGTCAAGGAATGTGACCCAAACCAACAAAGCATGTATGCATGTATGGATTTATGTCCTTGTTACAATTACATTTCAAAGTGTAGTTCCCAATTTTCCTAAAAAGCTGTGTCTTAGAATGATGGAATCATGAACAATTCTGTTTTCTTTTGTGCTTTCCAAAACTTAGTATTCTTAGGTCAATTAGAATGATAAGGAATCAGCAGAATTGTGCAACAAGACTTTTTCTGTTGTTGCCACAAAATTGTGGAATGCCCTTCTGTCTGGATTTATTTGGTCTTCCTTTGGATGACATTCAAATCCAAGCTGAAGTAGTTCTGTTCTTGGTTGCATTTTGTTCTTCTGGATGAACACATTTTGTTTAATTTTTATCTTTAAAAAATCTGATAATTTGGTTATATTGTTATTATCTGATGTCTCTCATTAAGTGTGTATTCCATTTTAATTAATTATAGTGTTTGATTGCTTTAATTTTGATTTTAGTTGTTGGTTTGTTTTAAATTCCCTTGAGTGTTTTGTACTGGCACAGAAGAGGAAAATATTAATGCTTTTAATAAATAAAAGACATGCTTCATTCAGAGGATGCATGTTTCCACTTCTAAAGAAAATCCCACTTGGGCAGTTTCAGTAGGGACCATCTCAGAGACAGCCTGAGGAACTCAACGCATTGAAACAGAAGCAACACGGTTTTAAATTCAAAAGTTGGGCATATATCTGCACAAAGGGGAGTAGAGGTGCATAGCACAAGCTCATACAATCGGAGGAGGTTGGACCAAGACATTTTGCCGTATTAGAGAAGCCAACATGTTTTCTCCTGCAATCAGGGTGTATGACACCTAATAGAGCTGTTCAATCCTTTAAAAGAAATGCCTGATATATGACAGGATATATCAAGTACTTATTTTCACATTGTTAAAGTAGTCATACCTTTTTGGGATACTTTGAATTTTTTTTCCCCAGAGGCCAGAACCTTTTTAGAAGGATAGGCATAGTCCTAATATTCAGGTGGCTCATTCTTCATTCCTCATCTTTGGAAATTACAGTAGAAGATTAATAGTCACTCTCCGTTCATGATCCCCATCACCCAAATCTGCTGGTGAAGTGGCTGCTTCATTCTGCCAAACAATAGCTAATATGAAACCTCTGAATTTTGCCCATTCAAAATACAACCACATCATTGGGCTATAAATTTGTTGCAATGAATACAGTATATGATCAAATAATATACACGGGATAGAATGCATATTCAATTTAAAATTGGCTTACTTCCCTAGTTTAGCTGCCTTTGTCTAAAATGCATCCAAGATTTAAATGTGTGTTGAGAATGAATCACTTTTGAAAATGTCATTGCATTTCAACAACTGTAGATTCATTCTTCCCTGTCATAAACAGAATTATTTTAACAAGTTTTCACCAGAAGTAGGCATGATCTATTTGAAAATAATGATAGAAAATGGAAGCTAAAGTTGTGATAATTCAGCATGATAACAAGAACTTGTTCTTCTGAAATACCTCTGGTAGCATATGGCAGAAAAGTATACTTTATTTAATCCATTGAAAAACCATCAGAGGCAGAGGTCTTTGACAACTTCATAGGTTTAGCTTTCATGATTAATTTATTTGTAATATATATTCAGATATTTAATAAATTTATTCATGTGTAAAAAAAGACTCATTTTCTATCAGTGAACATTTGCCTTTGTGAGATAAGAATCAAATCATTTGCATAATTTAAATGTTTATATACTTTTTTCATGAGCCCAAGTGTTCATGCAAAATGAATAAGATTTATTAAATACTAATTGTAATAGTTTCTGTTAAAATTCTTCAACTTTTCCCCATTCATAGCTTTCAATATTGGCTCCATATCAAATTAATCTTATTGAAATCACTGAGATATATTAGTCAAGATTAATTACTTTTAATGGGACTAAAGTATGGTTATCTCAGTTAATATAATTTGAATGGTATTGTAGCCTAAGCTAGAATGCATATATTAATTTGTATTTTGGGTCACATATCTTCATGTGGCTGCCGTAACCAAAAATCTACTTTTTTTTCTCCATTGTAGTTTAATGTTACAACTTGCCATCATTTCCTCGGGGCTTTTAGTTTTTCCAGCTCTATCTGGATGTGAACCTAAGACACAGCCCTACCTATTGTAGTATGAAGTCAACATTTCATAACATAAAAATAACACATAGTTTGATATTCTAGAATCTGTATTTCTTCTTTAGTATTTTCTACAGAAGCTAGACTCCAAATGTAAGTACAGTGGTACCTTGGTACTCAACTGCTTTGAAACTGATTGAATTTAGCACTCAATGCATTTTGACCCCAAAATTTTGTCCCAATATTCATCTTTTGTTTGGTACTCAATGCACATTAGCACCTGCCAATCAATCAGAATAGAGCTGGAAGGAATCTTGGAGATCTTCTAGTCCAACTCCTTGCTCAGGTAGGAGATCCTATACCATTTCAGACAAGTCTCCAGTCTCTTAAAAACCTCCAGTGATGAAGCACCCACAACTTCTGAAGGCAAGCTGCTTCACTGGTTAATTGTTCTCAATGTTAGGAAGTTCCTCCTTAATTCCAGATTGCTTCTCTCCTTATTAATTTCCACCCATTGTTTCTTGTCTTGCCTTCTGGTGCTTTGGAGAATAAATTGACCCCCTTTTTGTGGCAGTCCCTCAAAAAGGGACACCTGGAGGAAACGGTCTATCTAGACCCGCTCCAGTCGGGCTTCAGGCCGGGATATAGCACGGAAACGGCATTGGTCACATTGGTAAATGATCTCTGGAGGGCCCGGGACAGGGGTTGTTCCTCTGTCCTAGTTCTTTTGGACCTCTCAGCGGCTTTTGATACGGTGGACCACGGTATCATGCTGCGGCGTCTGGTTGAGCTGGGAGTGGGAGGCACGGTTATACGGTGGTTCTCCTCCTTCCTCACCGACCGCANAGTACGCTGATGATACTCAGCTGTACATTTCCACCCCAGGCCACCCCAATGATGCCCTTGACGTAATGGCCCGGTGTCTGGAGGCCGTACGGGTCTGGATGGGGAGAAACAGACTCAGGCTCAACCCTTCCAAGACTGAGTGGCTGTGGTTGCCGGCTCCCAGGTATGGTCAGCTGACTCCATCGCTGACTATAGGGGGAGAAACTCTGGCTCCCTCGGAGAGGGTACGCAACTTGGGGGTCCTCCTGGATCCACGGCTGACACTGGAAGACCAGTTGATGGCTGTGGCCAGGGGGGCGTTTTACCGGGTACGCCTGGTGCACCAGTTGCGGCCTTTTCTGGACCGGGATGCCTTGCGCACAGCCACCCATGCTCTTGTCACCTCCCGCCTGGACTACTGTAATGCTCTCTACATGGGGCTCCCCTTGAGGAGCACTCGGAGGCTCCAGTTAGTCCAGAATGCGGCCGCGCGGGCGGTGATGGGAGTGACTCGTCGCTCCCATGTAACGCCACTGCTGCGCGAGCTGCACTGGCTGCCTGTGGCCTTCCGAGTGCGCTTCAAGTTGTTGATTATCATCTTTAAAGCGCGCCATGGCATTGGACCTGGTTACCTCCGAGACTGCCTTCTGCCACAGATTACCTCTCACCGGCCGATACGCTCCCACAGAGAGGGCCTCCTCAGGGTGCCGTCAACCAGACAGTGCCGGCTGGCGACCCCCAGGGGGAGAGCCTTCTCTGTCGGAGCACCCACCCTCTGGAACGAGCTGCCCCCAGAGATCCGGGTGATTCCGGATCTCCCCTCCTTCCGCCGCACCCTCAAGACTTGGTTGTTTCAGCGGGCAGGACTGGCCTAGGGGTATTTTAAATTGGTTTTAACTAAATTTTAGTAGAAGCGGCCTATTTAAATATTTATTTTTAATTATTTTCTTAAATTTTGTATTTTGTATTTGTATCAAACTGTTTTTAAACTGGCTGTAAGCCGCCCTGAGTCCTCCGGGAGAAGGGCGGGGTANGCCGCGCCCTTAAGACTTGGTTGTTTCAGCGGGCAGGACTGGCCTAGGGGTATTTTAAATTGGTTTTAGCCAAATTTTAGTAGAAGCGGCCGATTTAAATATTTATTTTTAATGATTTTTTAAAACTTTGTATTGTATTGTATTAAACTGTTTTTAAACTGGCTGTAAGCCGCCCTGAGTCCTACGGGAGAAGGGCGGGATATAAATATAATAAAATGAAATGAAAATGAAATGAAATGAAAATGAAATATTGGAATACTGCTATCATGTCACCCCTAGTCCCTCTTTTCTTTCAACTAGTCATACCCAATTCCTGCAATCGTTCTTCATATGTTTTAGTCTCCAGGCCTTTAATCATCCCAGCTGCTCTTCTATGCACTTTTTCCAAAGTCTTAACACCTTTTTTGTAATGACCAAAACTGGATACAGTATTCCAGGTGTGGTCTTATTAAGGCTTTATAAAGCAGTGCTAATACTTCATGTGATTTTGATTCTATGACACTGTTTATACAACCAAGGATTGTATTAGCTTTTTTGGCTGCTGCTGCGCACTGCTGGCTCATATTTAAGTAATTGTCCTCTAGCACTCCAAAGTTCCTCTCACAGTTACTGTTTTTGAGCCAGGTTTCACCTAATCTGTACTTGTACCTTTGTTTTTTTCCTGCCTAAGTGTAACACTTTGCTTTTCTCCACATTAAATTTCATGTTGTTGGATTGGGCCCATTGTTCAAGTCTGTCAAGATCTTTTTGGATCCTGAGCTTGTGTTCTGGGGTGTTGGCTATTCCTGCCAGCTTAGTTTCATCTACAAATTTGATGAGTTCCCCTTCTATTCCCTCATCTAAATCATTGATCAAGATATTGAAGAGTACTGGGCCTAAGACAGAGCCTTGTGGTACCCCACTGCTTATTTCTCTCCATGTGGATGTAGTACCATTAAGAACTACTCATTGGGTACAGTTTGTCAGCCAGTTGTTGATGTTGGCTACCTGTGACTCACTATATTATTCCTTATGGGAAAAAATTGTTTTGTACTCTTTGTTTTTTGTACTCATTGGAACCAATTAATAATGAGTAAAATAAAATGAGATAGCACATTACTTTAAATTGTAAGAGAAAATATACAATATATTATAACATGTAGCATGACTGATAGAAAATGGAAGCATTTGTTTTGTCCTATTACTACCATTGCAAAGCAAAGAAATGAGAGAAACATTACTGAAGACTTTAAGTTCTGCCAAGATTTATGGTTCACCAACAGCTAATATGTTCATTAGTAGAGGACGCTCTTATTAATGCATTTTCACCAAGTTTGTTTTGTTTCCATTTACTATTAGAATCTGGATATCCTTGAAAGCTCTGGAGGCATCCAATCTTACAAGAAACAGAAAGCTGAGTAAGTAAACAATATTTCATCTGTTATATATGTAACCAGCCACAGTGGACTTCCAAAGAACATTAATAATCAGAAAAATGCTGAAACTTTATGTTGAGTCCAAAATTCAGAGTGTAAAAGGTTCTTTGTTGTAATCCTGCACTCTAATTATAGACAGAAACCAGCATCCTTCCACCTTTAATGTCATTGCAAATCCTTTGGTGGGAAACAGGGTGCTTTTCATTTCAAATTGGAACAATAAAAAGGGCAGCTTAGTTATTTGTAGAAAATGACAACCAAGGTTGCCCTTGTCATTTGAAAGGGTCTCCGATGGCTGCCTAGGCCAGCGCTTCATAAAATGAAGCATATATGCTGTTTTTGAAGATGGGAGGGGATATTTCCCTTTTGATTCTCCTTGATGTGCTTGCTTCTCTTGCTTGGAAGAAAATGGTGGAAGTGAAAGATGCAGGAAACCCTATAGCAGAGGTGAATAAAACATAGATTGGGATATTCTGATAGATTTAGGAGGAAGACAAAATAATTACAAGAATTGTTTAACAACAGTAACCTGGAGGCAGGGGAACCCACAATAATCTTTCCTGTCATTCGACTCTCCAGATTTGGTATACAGAAAAAAAACTATTGGATATCTTTTGCACAAGGATCTGGATCCTAAAATTAATTGCTGCTGCACAGAGGTTCTAGAAAAAACAATGTTTGCATGGAGGGAACCTGAAGTGTTCTGTAACACTTTGACTCATATCCTCTGATTAAAAAGGTTAGAATAGGAAAGATGCTTCCAAGGATGAACCACTTAACTTTAGGTCATATTGGCTGACTGTAAATATGGAAACAAGTCATACAGCCTCTCTAAGCAATTTACAGTGTCAGCACATTGCCCCCAACAATCTGGGTCCTCGTTTTACCAACACTGGAATGATGGAAGGCTGAGTCAACCTTGAGCCGGTCAGGATCAAACTGCTGGCGGTCGGCAGAGTTAGCCTGCAATGCTGCATTCTAACCACATGGCTTCTGTGCAGCAGCAATGACAATTGGTCTGTAAGATTTTTTGCAGGCATATAAGATAGGTGTATAATTTTCATATAACAAAGTTTAATTAATAGATAGAAATACAAATATGGGATGAATCCGAAGGTCACTTTTGTTGTGAATGTCAGTTTATGAAATTGAAAGTCTTGTATGCTCTCACTCACGGGTGGATTCTATATGGGAGAAATGGTCTCATATCTTTCCAACTACTGGAAATGAATGAACTTTGTTCAGTTTATCAGCCAAAAACCCTAAAGCAGTGATGGTGAACATTTTAGAGACTGAGTGCCCCAAAACTGGCCCACCCCCACCCCACCCCCAGTTTGCCCCCACCCCACCTGCTCTGCCCTCTGCCCCACCTGCCCCTGCTCCACCCCCCACTCCGCCCCACCTCACCTTCCCACAGGGCCCCCCACTGCCTCCACGGCCTGCTGCAGCAGATCACCCAGGCAGCCCTGCAGCACCATGGCGGCCATGCCCTCCGCCCATGTCCTGCAGCATCATCTGGGGCATGAGGGTGGAGTCTTGTCCCTGCTTCCCAGCTGCCATGTGCTTGCCTGTGCTGCTCTGTGCAGGCTGCACCTGGGGGCAACTCTCCTCCTGGGTCGCTGCTGGTGAGGGCCGCGAGGAGAGGCAGGGCTGGGGCGATGGCACGCATGCCCACAGAGAGGGCTCTGAGTGCCGCCTCTGGCACGCGTGCCATAGGTTCGCCACCACTGCCCTAAAGTCATGAAGCAATTCTTTCTCCATGGGCTCAGCAAAGCTAAACCAATATGTGAAAGGCAGTGCAGTGTTGATAGAGGCATGCAAAGGAGTGTACAAAGCCTAGAATGTACTAATTATAATTAAAGTCAGTTTCTGCTGAGGCAGATCTACTGTGGATATTCTGTTTTTTACATGTGGTAGAAAATTTTTTGGCCAGAGCTACATTCTTGTTTGCTTTTATCTAGTAAATCATACTTATGCCAAAATTTAAAAAGAACATGTTTTACTTAATGCTTTAGTTTGACATTCAGACACTGGGATAAAAATATTTTCCTTTATTTGACTGTAAATCTCTACATGCTTATCCAGTGCTATCCAGGACTGCAACAAAAATTGCTAAAACAAGCCTCTGGCTATGGTTCACTTGGGCCTTTAATTATGGTCTCTTAAGCAAAGAACAGCAGAATAGAAACGCATAGGATGGGATTGTCACTAAATGTACTTTTGCACATGATATCAGGAGTTCAGCTAACAATTAACATTGTCTTACTATTAAAAAGTATAAAAGCAGACAACAGTGAGTTTTGCCTGCTTGTGCCTAAAATGCATCTCTTTTTAAATAAAACAAAACAAATCCAGGTTAGATATACATTTTAGGCTTACAAAGGCTCTCTTTGGACAGCCTAAAACCCCAGGCAGTTCTACAAGACATTCTTTCTTGTCATAACATTTCTCGACACAGAATGGCTCTAAGCTCCATTTCTCTTCAGATGAACCAGACTATAAAATGAAATGGTGATTACCAAAATCAGGCCCTCTGAGCTCAAATATAATAGTTTTAAAAATCATCAGGTGAGGAATACAGAACTATAGCAAGTGCTGGCTCTTGGATTTTATTGTCTATTAATCCAGCCCAAAGAGGATAGTTTTCCTTTGCTGCAAAGAAAGAGATTTGCTGCCTTACATACCGTAGTTTGGCTCGGGCCATGGACAAGCAAGCCTTATACCTTTTTCAAATCATTTTTCCACAGTAATGGTAGGTTCTAAATTTAAACCTATATGAGATTGCTTATCCATTGATGCAGCTAGATGGTGAAAACAAGAAATATAATATGTTGCACATAAGATCACTGGGCTCACTTCTACTGAACTGAAATTGCTTTTGTTTCAGCTTTACTTGATTGGTGGTCAGGTAATTTAATAAATCAGAGTCTTCATTGAGAACCATTATATTTCCTTTCCCAACTACTTGTTCTGAAACTCTGGTTAAACATTTATTTTCTTTGTTCAGCAATTTATAGGGCTGGGATTGTACCATCCAGCTCTGGTTCTATGATCCTAAATTGGACAATGAGTACGGGAGGCTGCAACTCAGCTCTTGATCTTCTAGAAAGCTGAAGGAAATCATTTGTTGAAACGATGTTACTAAAAGGATTTCCTTCTCCTCTTCCTAGACCAACAGAAATGTGAAGAAGGCATTTTTTTAAATTCTCATTGTCTCATTATAGCATCTTACTACTGTAAATTAGTAGACTAAAGTAAAATATATGAGCCTCAGAATCTGAAATAGTACATTGGACCTTTTCTGCAATGGATACTTAGAGATGTTTAAAGGCCAACACTAAAAGTTGAAGCTTTGAATGAAATGGTATAGGGTTTCCTGCCTGAGTAAGGGGGTTGGACTAGAAGACCTCCAAGGTGCCTTCCAACTGTTATTCTGCTATTCTGTTATTCTTTACATGCAGTGATTTAAGAATAAATTCTATGTATACTCCAATATGTGCTTCACAATGGGCTGAAGCCTCTACTTTTGGTCAGGAGAACCAGTAGATATAATGTGTTTTTATTACTAAAACTGTATGACCCTGAGCTTTGTCAGTGAATTGATCAGCCTTAGAAATGTGAATTATAAATAAATAAATTGTAATAGACCAGTCTGGTATCAGTTTGCTTCTGACCTTTCCAGATCTAGCTCTCACGAGAAGTAACACAAGCAGTATAATTTTCTAATTAGTAAACCCAGTGAGAAATATTCAATAGGCTGTCATCCTTTCCATCTTCATCATCTTTCATAGATTTGAAAATTGCTTGGGCCTTTGGGTAGAGGAGAAGGAATGTCAAAAATAGATATTCCCAAAGTCCCTTGAACTCAATTAGTTACTTGGGGGGAAAAGTTATTTTTGATTGACCCTGAGTACTCCTAATTTGTTTTATGGGCAGAAATATCTCTCCATCTTACATTTTTATGCATAGCAGTTTATAAAAATAATCAATCAAAGATACAATAATGCATGTCCATTAAAACACTGTTACAACTACATATTTAAATGTATTTAATCAAATGTATTAAATACATTGTTTTCCACAATACCTAGTACTGCATAGTGTTCCTAATTTGAAGAGAAAAATATAATTTGAATCATGAGCATTCATGCAACATTTATTACGATCTTCTTAAACTACACATTGAGTTTTTCAGGTATCACACATAAACTGTAGCGAATAACTGGGGAATCCAGAAAACATAGCTGCTTCTGATGTATGCTGTAAGTGTGCCTACATAACAATTAGGCCTCAAAAGAAATTACTTTTACAGAAAATATGAATTAGAGAAAAAGGGTAAACAACAAAAACAAGAAAAACAAAAGCTTTATGGGCTGATTTTTAAAATGTGTGCAATGGTAGCGAAATGAATGTACAGAAGAATATACAGTATTTGCAGCGTTGACAGACTATTCATCACAGCAATTTCATCTGTTTTGGGTTGACTGCCCCATCTTGAAAATAAAAACAAATCAATTTAGTGCACCTTACAGAGTGACACCTACTGAATATCTTGTGATGGAAGGATTTCATGGGACAGTGCTCTATCTTGACATTAAACAATTAACTTTCAGTATATGCTCTGGAAATATAAGAATATTCCTCCTTCTAACTCCAGACCTTTTACTAAGCCAAGAAAAATCTATAGCAACCAACTTAATCTTCCAGATATAAAGTAGCAAGTCTCTGAAAGAAAGAGATGTGAGAGACAGCATAAAATTACTTGGTTCTTTTTTTCTTTTTTTCTTTTTTCTTTTACAACCAAGGTTAGATTATTTTTCTGTATATATCATATATAATGTACACCAGAGTTATAGGGTTGAGGACAGTGAAAAATAATAGAGATAGCTAATTAGCTAGACAGGCAGACAGACAGACAGACAGGCAGACAGACAGACAGACAGACAGACAGGCAGGCAGGCAGGCAGGCAGACAGACAGGCAGACAGACAGACAGACAGACAGACAGGCAGGCAGACAGACAGACAGACAGATACGTAGATTATACATACCAAGTTATGTGTCTATACATACAATTGTTTTCTGATTATGTGCCATCAAATCAGTATCAACTCTTACAACCCCAGATTTTCTCCATGATGATCTGTCCTTAACAGCGTCTTCCACAGGTACACCTGTTGTCATCCTAAAAGAGCCCTTGCATCTTGCCCTGCTTGCCCTCTTCTTCTTCTATCTTACATCTTTCCTAGCATTAGAGCCTGCTGTAGGCAGCTAAGTCTTCACATAATGTGTCTGAAGTTAGATAGAATAGAATAATATATAATAGAATAATAACTTTATTGTCACTTTAAATGTACACTAATTGGCATACATTAAAGTGAAATTTCATTGCATACAGCTCTCAAAGGATCATCACCTCCAATATACACTACATAAATATGACAAAAATAAATAAATAAAATATATACAGAATTATGCATATACCCACATTTTTATATGACACAGAGAAACAACAGTCTAGTTCGGATTATGTATACATGTGCATGGCTAGAAAAACGAATCTTGAGAATTTATCAGATGGATGGCATAGGGAACAAAGATATTACAGAATCAGGTAGTCCTACTAGAAATACTTCAAAACCTCCTCGCAGAGGGGAGCAACAGAAACAGACTGTAAAGTGGGTGTGTGTGGTCTCTAACAATGCTTTGAGCTCTAAGCACATAGCACTTATAAGCAGCATCCTGAATACCAGGAAGCAGGCTTCTGATGATCTTCTTGGCTGTCCTTACCATTTTCTGTATGGACTTTCTATCTGAGGCACTGCTGCCACCAAACCAGACAGTGATGCAGTTTGTTAAAATGCTTTTAATCGTGCCTCTGTAAAAAATGGCCAGAACAGAAGGAGAAAGATGTGCTCTCCTCATCCAATGTAGGAAATGCAGGATAATTTGAACCTGGTGAATTGTGCCTTGAGCAAAAACTCTGGGTTGATTGGTTCAATGATCTATTAGTTTGTTTTCTAGGTTGTTCATGGAATTCTCAGGAATCAAAGCAGTTACATTTCCAATATGGTGAAAGGAAATATATTTCTGAAACAGCATCTTGGTAATATAGAACTGCTAATCTAAAGCATCTCACTATGTGCAGCATAACAAGAAGATATAACTTTTGGCATTTCTATACTTTTTCCCCCAAACAGTGCTTATTGTTTGAATCAAACATCCTTAGTCACTTGTCCCATTGTTTTCTATTCAAAAAGAATTTAACAGTAACTGTAGAGAAAATAGCTAAACTATCCTAGCAGGAATATTCCCTATGTTTGCTTCTGTTATCTATACATTACTAGTACAGATTCAGTGATCTTTGTACTTTTGAATTGTAAAAATCTAGCTCTTTCTCTACTTACTGTATTTTCTCTTCCCATTATAGGCTATAAACAAGTAACCTCTAGCCTTTCTTTTTTATTATTATTTTTATTTCTTTGTCTTTATCTCTTGTCTTCTGCCTCTTCATTCATCCATAACAATGTCTTGGGAATCAAGGCATCATGACAAAACTGGCAACGAACCTTTTATAACAAATGTCCAATGGGTAAAACAAGAAAGATTTATTTTTATACTGAGATTATCATACTCTTCACTCCTAAATGTGATTAACTTACTTTATCAAGGTTGAATGGAATTTGATAGAACAGTGACTTATCTTCTTCATTTTCTCTTTGATATAAAAATAAGTAAAACAAGAAAAAATATTAAAAGCATATTGCAAGTAATGAAATAACTAAATAAAATACTCCCATAAAATAAAAATAATGGAATAATAGTTCTTTCTCTACATTTCTTCTATTAATTTATAGCCAGAAATACTGCTTTCAAATATTTCTGAAAGTCTATAAAAACAATAGCAAAAATAAATATTTGAAACCAGAATTTTGATGGTTGAAATTACCAAATCAAAAGATACCATTCTTTCTTTTTTATGATTTATGCTCTATTGGTTAAAACTACATTAAGACAATGTAGTTCAATCACAGAAATAAAATAATGCAAAAGCATATGACTCCAAAATGAAAGGTCATCTGGGTGGTTAGTAAAGCATCTCAAGAGATCTCAGGATGTCTTCGGTGTTTAATTCAGAGCAATGTTATACAGCAGTTTATTATGTGACTGCTATTTTTTTGACAGTTCTCTTTCCTTCGCAGGCTCTCTTTTTCTTGTGCATCTCATCAGCAATATCAAAAACAGTAGATTTTTTTTCCAAATGGGCATTGTGAGACTTTGAAGGATAGACTCCATTTAAAGTTTATCACCTTTCCTTTTTAAAAAAAATAGGGATTATATTATACAAGGAAAACTTATACAAGTACAAAATAAACACCTTAAAGAAAACAACAAAAAATAAGATGCAGAAAAAAGAAAAAAAGAAAGACAGAAAATAAATTTTCATCTTCATCCCCAGCAATTGTAATCAAGATTAAGAATTTATCCTCTCTTAAAATAAAACCAAAAATTTGTTCATTTTATATCTTTCCCTAATTTCTATAAACCCACTTCATCAAATAAAAAGTCCAATAGAGATTATTAAAAATAACCATAAGTATTACAAACTATATCTATTATACTCAATCTGAATCCATCTTTTTCCTTTAAACAATTTCCCCTGTTTCTTGTCTTCAAATAATCAAAATTCAGTCCATTCAAAAAACAATTTAAACATTACCAGAAATAACCATTGTCATCATGTCCTAATTAAGACTACAGTATATCCCTCAAAGTAACAACTCATTATTTTAACTTTGGCCAGATAAATTAAGTTCATATTTTTTCTTTTTCTTTTTTGCAGTCTTTAAAATTCTCAAAAAAAGTTATAGCATCTGCCTTTCTCTTCTCTCAAAATTATTTTCTTTATTTTTTATCAAACCCTCTTTGTATTTCCAATGGAGCATCTCTAGCAAACTCCTCTTGTAAATTCAGTATAAGAAATTAATCTGGTTTTATTATATTCTCAATATATGAAATCTCATCTGGTTTATTATTTCTATTTCTTTTTTCATTTTTTGAGCCGTCATCTTTTATTTGCAAATCCATTTTTCCATCTCCTTGTAAACTGTGATTTTTTAAAACTGTAAATCAGTTTTATTTAACAGGGCTTGATCCTCTTCAATTACACCAGCCAAGGCTAATAAATAGTTAAGTATTCAAAAACCTCTTATCACCATGAGCCAAACACTTTTTTAAAATAGCCAGCTGGTGCCCTCTGATGTCTGTACAAAATGTACAGAATGTAAATAGAGGCTTTTATTATGGGAAAGGATCCTTTCAATCAACATCACAATTTTAAATCAAGTCCATCTGAGTGCCTAATTTGTGTGAAACTTTCCAAAGCCAACAATAATCATCCTTTTGCTGTATATTACGTAAAATACAAATTTTTAACTTATAGTTAAACTTTTTTAAGGATTAAAGGACATTCACCCAGTGATTTCAATAAAACATACCAGTTGAAAGATTCTAAATCTTTAAAGTAAGAGAAAGAATAAAAAAAATAAAGTTCAAAGTGATTAAGAGATAAGCTAGTTGAACTTAGAATTCATATAGGAGTGCCTATAAGCATGATGGAATCCCACAACCTCTAGACCAGATATGTCAAACTTGCAATGTCACGTGATGTCATGCAACGTATTGGGACAGTTTTGCCATTGCCGGCAATGGGGTGGGCGTGGCTTCTGGATGACGCGTCTGGCCCGTGGGCCGGCAGTTTGACACCCCTGCTCTAGACAATCGCAAGCTGACTGCAAAAACACAGCTCCTACCTTTCATTCACACACACACACACACACACACACACACACACACACACACACACACAAGCAATTGTGCAGAGTATGTGTGGTTAATCTGACAATCTCTCTTTAACTCCAAAGAGATTGAATTGCCTGATTTGTGGTTGCAATGTGCTCTTCTCTTTTAGAAGAATATCAGTTCACCATTAGATTCACCCAAAGTCTAATTTTCACCTTTCCTAAGGAGCTGTTGGATAGGGCTGATAGTAGGTTTTCTTAGAAGAATGTTTTGCTTGTTGGTTAATAACGGTCATAATGCAGGGGTCTTCAAACCTGGCCCTTTTATGACTTGTGGACTTCAACTCCCAGAATTCCTCATAATGCATGAACCTACTCAATAGAGTTGAACTGATTTTTCAGGACTAATAGAAGCTAGAATAAATTCTTAGTGAACAACAGTATATGATTTTTAGATGGTGGTGATGAAAATGTAGACTTAGCATTTCTGGCCTACATTTGATTCATACAACACCTTTGTGAAGCAGCATTTTCTGAGACTTCCATGTAGACACCAGACTCCTCCTGAATGACTCATTAAGGAACCTGTATGTAACCTGGAAGAAATGGTAGCAAACTAATAATTAAGGATAGTGAAAAAATGAATAAATTGGTAGGTTACAAAGTATGAATTGGAAAAATCAAAGTATTTGGATGATGAAATAGACTGATTTAATTAAGAGTTGGATGAGTTAAATTCAGATCAGTGGTGTTGACTACAGAGTAAAGTGGATGCAGAAGAAAGTGGAATGTATATATGACTAGTATTCCTTTGCATCGTGCTAGATAATACTATAGCGAAGTAAACTGGTTAATTCCCAACAGCATTAGGCATTGCATGCAGGCTAAATGTAGTGAACTTTATTGCCTAAGCTAACAGCCATGGACAAGCAACATTTATATTTAAGTTGTTCTGAATATTCATTTGCTATTCATTTGCAATTTCTCATGTAATGATAGGTTTCAGATGTTTTATTTCATAAATATTATGATTATAGTCATGCAGCCCAATTGCAGTAAAATTGGTACAAGCCAGGAAAAGGTTATAATTGAATTTCAGGAAGCAGAAAATAAGATCTTAGAACTGTATTGTTTTTCCTGCTACATCCTTTCCCATCCAGGACATAGTTTAACTAATCCCTAAGAACAAGAAGGAGGAAAGAGTACAGTAGAACAGAAAATGATTTGGTTTTGGAACTAGGAAGAGTTTTAGCTCAAAAACAAATAGGAAGTCCAGATTCTGGATGTTGCAAGGCAGAGAAAGGAGAGAAAAGAAGAACAAAAGAAGGTTATTGAGAGCCAACAGAGAGGGGACTCCTTCCTTTGCTGATAAAAAGACTACTTACGAATGGAAAGAAGAAAAACAGGAATGCTTTTTCCCTCTTTGTCTATCTAGGCTTCTACTAGGATTCTACTCCATGTATCTTGGGCATGAAGAATTTAGGAACAATGGGTGGCAGCTCAATAAATATGGATAGAAACTGAAACTTTCATCCCCAAGGAAATTACAGTAGATATGGGTGGGGGAAGTTTGAGAGTGGGAGAGTTGAAAAGAGAAGAAACTTACTAGATTCATATAGGCCAAATGGGAAAAAGTCTAATGAAGGAGTGATTAAGCAGCCATGAAGAAAGAGAATGAGGAAATCTGTTAATGGAGACTTTGAAAAGTCAGCTGTTTGACAACTTTCCAAGAAGGCAAGAAAAATTGCCTTCAGTATGCTTGTTGGCATACTGATTTATAATAATACTAAAGTTGGAAGGGACCTTGGAGGTCATCTAGTCCAACCCCCTACTCAGGCAGGAAACCCTATACCATTTCAGACAAATGGCTATCCAGTCTTTTCTTTAAAACTTCCAGTGTTGGAGCATTCACCACTTCTGGAGGCAGGTTGATTTATTAATTATGTACCATCAAATCATTTTTGACTCCTCGCAACCACATATAATGAATTTCTCCAAGATGATCTATTCCTATCCTGTATTTTTAGGTCTCCTAATAGTATGTTTATTGCCACTGTAACTGAGTTTAGCCACTTTCCTGATAGTTGTCCACTTCCTCTCTTTCCTTCCATGTATTACAGCCTTTTCCAAAGAGCTGGATCTGAAGTAGGATAATTTGAGCCTAGCCTGACTTTGCATGATTTGTTTGATGAACCTTCAGTTTGTTTCCTTGGCTGTCCACAGTATTTTTGGAACTCTTCTCCAACACCAGAATTCAAAGGCATCAGCACTTGTTTCATTAAGCAGGATAGTGTTAAGCATAGTTGGCATATGGCCCACACTTTTGAAAATACTCTATCTTTAAAATGACTGGTCAGGTTGTTGGGTAAAAGAAAAGACTCCCAGTTTGAAGCAAGTCTGTTGTAGGATGCTGGGAAAATTCTTCCTATGAGGTTAAATATTTTGGTGAGGTTTAAAAATACTAATGTATCTGTGTTATACTGTTTGTGCATGTGTATATTGTTACTTAATGAGATAAGTAAAATCCATAAAAATTGCAATTGCAATAATATATTTTCTTTACAGGATGCTTTGGAAGGAAACGAAGTGCCTTGCTGGTGGAAGAATTGACACAGCTTTGTTTAAAATAAGAGCTGAAATTCATTGTGCTTGGGATCGCTTTCAACTTCAGTTAAGCACTAAATGACAAACTTCTGCAGAATTTGCTAATTGAAGGATGTAATCATTTGTTCTGTCCACTTTCAGGGAACAATTCTATTTTAGCAAAGCCTCAAATTTAATTCAGACTTCCAACGTGGCTATAATCTAAACCCAGTGGGTTTTGTAGGTAGGAGATATCAGAATTAACCACATTTAGTCACATATAAGAAACATCTGCAGAGGGGTGGGGTTTTTTAGTTGCCTTTTTGGTATCAAGGGTTTAAAAAGATTGTGTTTCCTCATTTTCTTCTCAGAACATAAGGCTCCCTAATTTTTCTGTCTTTATGATGGCAGCTGGAACTACAATAACACTCAACAGCAAAAGGTCTATGCCTGAGCTATGATGGAAGACCCATAGGAAGTGAAATATAGCCCTTTTGTCTGCTCCATCCATTCAGTCCATGTGAACTTGGCAAAGGAAAAGGAGACCTTTCTTGGCAATGTCTAATAATGATGGAAGGCTTTACACTGAGCTGTTTATTAAATAGTGTCTAATAGATGAGGCATTGGAAGAAGATAAGACACATTTTTTCTGATTATGGCTAATTTTTATTCTGTCCTCCTCACCACCATTTCCCAATGGGAAAAATGTTTAAGTAAGAGTTTCAACAGACAATGTTTAAGAATGTAGTGATATTAACCTTAAAGTTGACCTTTAAAATTGTGATTAATTGACACTGGTGCTGTTTTGCTAAGCTACCATATCTGGGCCACAGAGTCTTGGACAACCTTAGATGACTGCAAAATGTTAATATCTACTATCATTTAGTGGCAATCTACATTTTTGCAGATTAGATATGATCGTTCTAGTCTAATTGATACCTTGTTTATCAACTAGCTATGAGCAACAAAGAAGTCCCTTTTCATATTTCAATGTCTTGATTTAGAATTAGCTTTCTATCCCAGATATTACTCTAAATATATAAAGAGGCAGGAACAATACACCACATAGAAGCAAACAATAGAGTTAAAACCTTACCTACCACCACAACACAATTCTGTCCACCATTCCTTCCCTCTTCCTCTTCAGGACAATATAAACATCTATGAGAGATTGTTAGTCTACTCCTAGAGCCAAAGAATCAACTGATTGTGTAAAGTCTAGAGTGGCAGTATTAATCTAAGAATGATAGATAAATAGTTTAGTGAAAATGAATGTGGGACTTTGATATATTGTTTAAAGAACTGGTAAAGTTGTAAGAATGAAGAAATGTATATTCTATTAAGACAATACAGGTAGTCCTTGAATTACAGCAGTTTGTTTAGTGACTGTTCAAAGTTTCAATGGCACTAAAAAAAGTGACTTATAACCATTTTTCAAACTTACAACCATTGTAGCATTCCCATGGTCATGTCATCACAATTCAGACACTTGACAACTGACTCATATTTATGATAGTTGCATTGTCTTGGGGCCATGTGATCATCTTTTGTGACCTTCTGACAAGCAAAGTCCACGGGGCAGTCATATTCACTTAACAACCATGTTACTAACTTAACATCTGCAGTGATTCACTTAACAATTATGGCAAGAAAGATCGTAAAATAAGGCAAACATCACTTAACAAATGTTTCGCTTAGCAACAGAAATGTTGGGTTCAATTGTCAAGGACTACCTGTAGAAGACCTTAAAAATAGATCAATAAGAATATGGACATGATTGATTTTAATACACATAACATTAAATTATGTTTCAAAGGCTATCATTTTGGGCTGCAAATTTTGCCAATAGGTGACAATAAAGAGAGATAGGAAGTCCAATTTCTTGTACTCCTGTACTGATCATATGGGTTTTTGTAGTCCAACTATGATAGCCCAATATAACAACATCAGCAGACATGTCTCAAAATGATCTGTACAAAATTAGTCCATCATTGAATTGGAGACCTATGCCATTCACATAGGCATATGTGAAGATGTAGAAAAAAATCTAGATCTCACTGCTCTCCCCATGTGGTTCACATGTAGTGGTGATAATTGTTACTGTTAGTCGGGGGTCTTCAAACTTGGTTCTTTTATAACTTGTGGACTTCAACTGCCAGAATTCCTCAGCTAGGCACACTGGCTGCTGTTAGTAATTGGGAGATTTAAGCCTGATATCAGGAAACCAAATCAGAAATGTCAGCATAATCAACTACCTCTGACCCTAACTCTATAATCCTGGATTATGATCTTGATACAGAAACATAGCCTCCAAATCAGTGAGAATCTTGACAAATGGCAGAGAAGCAGAAAAGTGCCTGGTTACTTAAAGGTGTACCTTAAAAATGATGGTCTACTTGGGAATATGTTTTTTTCTTCTAAATAGCCTGGTTTCTGCAATTTGTTCCAACTCATTGTGTTTGGAGAGATATAGCCTCTTCTAGTATAAAAGATTTTTGTCTGAGGACAGGGCAATGCTGGAACAACTTCCATGACTTTGTGACTTTGAATATTGAATGTATTGAACCTATTTCTTGCTGTAACTTCCTGAATTATTGCTGCAGTGCTTGAATTCTGGAACATTCCCCTCCCCACTGAATTACATTGGCCTCAACCCTGCTGGGCTATTACAAAGCATTGAAAATCTGGAAGTGAAGAATATGAGGGTCAGGCAGTGGTGGGATTCAGCCAGTTCACACCAGTTCGGCAGAACCGGTAGCTAATTTTTTGTTGCCCAGGCCCAGAATGGATTTCAGGAAGTGGCATCCACACAGAGAACTGGTTGTTTACATATTTGAATCCCACCACTGGAGTCAGGTGATAAGACGGCCCACATATTGTTGTCCTGAAGATCACTTTATCTTATTCTTGGCATCCATAGTAAGTTCTTTATATTTTGTTGAAAATGTTTTTAATTGTTTTAATGTGTTGTAGGCTAGCCAAATATGCCTCTATGAGATGGGCAGCCATATAAGATGAATGAATGAATGAATGAATGAATGAATGAATGAATGAATGAATGACTGTATTAATTAATGACTTGACGTCATCTTGAACATTGAGAAGCTTTTCTGCCAAATTACTGAATCTATTCTTCATATTGAACTTCACTAACAAGTCTGGATGATTTCTGCTTTTGTTTACAAATTCTGGTGAGTTGATTTGGGTTGGCTGTGATTCTAGAGTACATGACTATTTATTAGTCTGTCATTTGAACCCTAGAGCAGCAGAAGATGAAGAGAATAAAGCCTATCAAAAATAATATATATTGGCAGAAGGAATGCTAAAGATAAATCAAAGCATATGTATTAACCAATCTGTGCTTTGATGTCTTCTGTTAATGTGGCAGTTGTATTTGTAATTTGAATGTTTGCAATTTTCTGGGTTAAAGGCAGAGCTTGTTAAAGATCACAGACTCAAAATGGTAAGTAAAATAAAAACAATATGAGTCAATTTATATATACAAATACTAAAATAAAATATTTTCCTTGTGGAGAGGATAATATAAATTTGAAGGCTGATATAGCAATCTTAACCCAAAGTGTAGAATAAGGAAACAACTATTTAAAATAGCTAGAAGGATCTATAAACTGTAACGAATATTTAATTAATAAGGAATGTAGAAATAACATATGACATTTTAAAACATATTTCTACAATAGTCATGTTACTCCACACATTCTTAGAATGTTCATTAAATAATGAGAACATAATTATGATTATGAAATTATGAAAACTCCATTATGAAGTATTGAAAGAAGAAGTGAGAGGACAGTAACAGTATGATCTGCCATTTCTTAAAATGACAACTTTTTAAATTTAGAAAATCTTTAAAGGTCAAGTCCTTTCACAAATTAAAAATCTGATTTTCTAAAACTAGAAATTAAATTTAATAAAGTACTAATGTAAGTGGTCTACTGATTCCACCTTGTATGTAGGACTTGCCAGTACTAAGAATGACTGAGAACTTGATTTCTTCTTGCAAATTACAATGTGAATGGACTCAATCCTGACTATATCTCCAGATTTTGCACTTCATTTTTTAAAATTTCTCAGAAAGGAATCAAAATGGAAATTATGAAAAAAGTCCAGCTAAAATGCAGATTTGGTTAAAGGGTTAGCTATATATTGAAATGCAGATTTAATTGTTTTTTTTTAAAAAAAGTAGTTTTGAAGTGGAAAATATATGTGCTAATCAAGGATTAAATAATATGAAAAGGGCATGAGTTGCATGTAGACTAAACAGTAACAAGCTACTTCTAACTGATAGAAAAAATAAATTAAATAAATTAAACAAATCTAAGACAGATTCATGAGACTTATTTTAATGAATCAATTTTGTGATATGGGTATTTCTCTCTTGACTAATATGAATAAGCTAAACATCATGCCCAATCCCAAATATTAAAATTTTGCTTGAAAATGAAACTTGAAATCATCACATCTCTATTAAAAAATATTTCATTTGCTTGCCTGGTGAATTATTATTCTTTCCTTTACCCCACTTGATAGGCTGTTGAAAATGATAGAACAAAAAAGGATTTTTTTGATAAATGTATTTTTTTCAGATCATGAGAATTTTAGGCAAGATTTATTTATTTTATTGATTTACTCCAAATCTCTTAATGATTGTCCCTGAGATGTTTGCATAGATATTGAACAGTATTCAGCCTTGTTTCATAGAGAACAGGCTTAAATCAACCCTAGCAATATTTGCAGGCTTTTGGACTCACCCCCATCCCAGGTCTGGGAATGTTTCATCTTTAGTCCTGACTGTGATTGAAATTTTCCCTTCAGGATTAGTGTATAGTTTGAAAGTTTTGGACTCACATTTCCCACTTGAAAAGCAGTTAGCAGCTGTGGCTAAGAAAGCCTTTGTACAAATCCATCTTGTGTATCAATTGTGCCCTGACCTTGTCTGGGAGGCCTTTTAGCATTTGTTTATTCTTCGATGTTAGATATGGACTATGGCAATGCATTGTCCTCAGGGCTGCTCTTGAAAACTGATCATAGTCTGCAACTGGTCCAGAATGTGGAAGAGTGGAAATTGTCAACATACCTTGTCAGGCTCATGTAACACCTTTCCTCCATGAGCTGCACTGCTTACTTATAGAAGTTTGGGTCATTCAAAGTGCTGGTTATTATTATTTAAATGGACACCCATTTGTCTGAAATGGTATAAGATTTCCTGCCTGAGCAGGGGGGTTGGAATAGATGGCTTCCAAGGTCCCTTCCAACTTATCATTATCATTATCATTATTATTATTATTATTATTATTATTATTATTATTATTATTATTATTATTATTATTATTATTTATAGCCCTTAATGCAGGGGTGTCAAACTACCGGCCTGCGGGCTGGATGTGTCATGCCAAAACCGTGCCCACCACATTGCTGGCAATGGAAAAAAAGTTGTGATATGTCACGACACATCACGTGACATTGCGAGTTTGACACCCCTGCCTTAATGGAATAGACCATATTATCTAAATGACTATCTTCCGTGACAGCTGTCCAGCCAGAACAATCAGGCACAGCTCCCCTGCTCCAGATTCCATCTGTTAAACAATGTCACCTGATGGGACCTAGGAGTACCTACTTGTTGCAACATCTGCTCTTTAAAACTTAATTGTCCCCAAGATATGTCTCCTCCTTCCCCCGCAACTTGGCTGTGATCAAATGAGCTTTGAAAGAGAATAAGTTCTATGTTTGATTGTCTTTTATTAGTTGCTGTTTTCTTGCATTTGGGTTTATCTTTTTAATGTATGTTTGTTTTTATTGTACATTATCCAGACACATTGTATAGATGAGTTACCTCATAAAGGTCTGAAACTTTTTTAAAAAATGCCATCAACTCCCAATTCACAGAGGCAGTTCTAAAGGATACTTGTTCAATGATATAGTAATCTACAGAAAAATCTGAGAATTAACAATGTGGTATTCTCCTCTCTTCTTCCACTAAAAGTTATCCATCACAACCAGTCTCTGAATCTATACTGAGATGTGTTCAGAGAAACACTTTATTCCATGAATATCTGCTCCTTTATAGGAATAAGATATTAGTAACTGATGGCTATTGAGTTATCCAATCAATTTTCTTGAAGAATTAGACAAAATATTAACTTTTTAAGGTATCTGGCATTCACTTTTGCAGAGATGCATTTTCCACACTCTACATTCTCCACTTAAATCTTCTGCTAGAACTAAGCACCCAGAAATGACAGGGCTCATGAAAACATATGATCAGATGTGCAACTACAAAGCACCTTGTTCATGTCCTCAGATTTCATAAGTGAAAATGATCCTATAGTACTGGACCAGATGGGAAAATGACATTGAATTATTTATGGCAACCATTACGAGCATATAGACTATAGTCCTGGAAGCCTGGATGATTTTATTCTCAAGATGCCTTTCAAATGAATTGCCCCTACACATCTCTGGGCTCTAATACTCCAGTGGTTGGGATAATTGCTAAATGCTCCCAAACCATATGAGATCATTGTACTGGATATCTAATAAAAATGCAGTAGTGGACCAAAATAATGCCTTTTTCATGTCTTTTACAATAGGTACGGTAATGTACTCTAACCCATAATCAGTCATCTTCTGAGATTTACACCATCTGCACTCCAGTGTCCAGATCTGCTTTATTGTTACCATGATATCTGGTGCTGACTAATAGCTTGGCTGGTTATAAAAAAGGGATTGGAACAATTCATGGAAATCAAAGGAGTTAATAACTATTAGCATTGAATACAGAATGACTACCTCTGAAGACCATCTGAATCAGAATCAGAATAACAGAGTTGGAAGGGATCTTGTAGGTCATCTAGTCCAACCCCCTGCCCAAGCAGGAGACCCTACACCATTTCTGACAGATGGCAATCCAGTCTCTTCTTGAAAGCTTCCAGTGATGAAACTGCCCCAACGTCTGAAGGCAAACTGTTCCACTGGTTGATTGTTCTCACTGTCAGAAAAATTCTCCTTATCTCTAGGTTGAATCTCTCCTTGATTAATTTCCATCTGTTATTCTTTGTCTGGCCTTCAGGTGCTTTGGAAAACAGGCTGATCCTCTCCTCTCTGTGACAGCCATCTGTCACAACCATCTGCTGTGAGACTAGTGGGCTTACTTATGGAATCGGTTGGTCATTGTGAGAACACGCTGCTGGATTAGATGGGTCAGGGGTCCAATTCAGCAGGCCGTTATTTATTTTCCTAGGTCCATAGGGTTCTCTTAGAACCTGACATTTCATGTTCTACAATGACTGAGGTGGTACTCACCATATCATAGTAATACAAGGGCCTTGACAGCATCAACAGTCATTTTCAAATGACTGTTTTCTTAACATCTGAACTTAGGAACAGCAGGATATACAACCTAACATTCTATCTCTCCCCCCCCCCCCCGTTTTATATCAATTTCAAATTTGGGCATGCTCTAAAGCTGTAAGTCACCAATTAGGTTTATAATCATTTCAAATCATTGTAGCAAATAGATAATCGAGAACTGTATAAATGATAAGTGTAAAAAAAGCTTGCTGGACCAATATTCTAGGTAAAGAATTAACAAAAAATAGAAACAGTTACTCTTTTAAGAGCATGTCTTAAGAATGCTTACTGATTTTGGAAGCGTGTACATTCACAAAACATTCACAAAAGCATAGATTAACTCCCAGTCAACTTCAGACCAATAATCAAGTAAACAATACCCCAATCAAGAAATTGCCAAAGAGTATACAGCCCAACCAAAGGATCCCTAAGACACTCCCACCCACCCAGTCAGGCAAGACATCAGAATATAAACTGACAGCAAATTGCACTCCTTACTAGCACTAATGAATGTTACTTAGTTAGGGAAATGAAATGTTTGCAAGAAAACAAGCAAGCTCAGAGAGCACCAAGGACCCCTCATTAACAAAATGGCTGCCATCATGGATATGGATAATCACTTCCAGCTACAAATAGCAAGATTGGTCCTTGTCACCCTTTTGTCATCAGAATGAGCTCTATGACTCCAGCTTAACAAAGCAGCCACAAACCAATTTTATTTTGGGCTAGAAGTTTATGCTAAAGATTGGTGGGGAGGTCTTTTAAAAGGCAGCTAGGGGAGCTTGGCAGACCTCAAGGGAAGTATTTCCAGGCACATATGTTCCAATGGGACTGTTATATCTACTCCAGGAACTGTAATTTGAACCCGGGGGAAACATACTGTCATGGTTCCAACAGATAGAGATGAATAAAGCAGAAATGAGCATAGCTGCAGCCATTTTCCTTCTCGTTCTTGGCTGCCACATACTCCTATTGTGTAAAATTCTCCTATTGTGTAAAAATTCATCTAAAATCTTGCAAAGGGACTCTTGCAAAATTATCACTTGGAGCAACAGATCTGAATGGTATACTTGTGTGCGGATAAGAAGATTCTCCTTATATCCTTTATTTTTCCGATAGCTGCCCTGAATATCCATTAAATTTAAATTTCTAAAATTAATTCCAGAAATAAGAATTTATCTCTTCCTTCTCATAAGTACCTTTTGTTTCTCTTTCTCAGCAACAGAGACCGGTGTCAATACCCCAAAGCATTGTTCAGTAATCATATGCATAATTACATGCAAATTCCTTTTGTATGATATTTTGCTCACCTTTTTATCTGAACTTAAGCAAGTATAACAGAAACAAAACAATTCTAATTCAGAGAGGGGAGAAAGTCATAATGGATGAATTGCAACCCAAAAGTCTTCCTGAGTTCATCCCAGCAGGATGGAAGGTAGAGAAAAGATAGAATGAATTACTTTACCTTACATGGCTGTATATTAGCATCTGTTATGAAAATTGATATATTTTATATAATCTATTCTATTATTTTATGTGACACCAGGATTCAACGCCCACTTAGACATAATGTGGTCTTGGTAAATTACAAAAGGTGACTTCAGATAATATTTTATCTTTTGATTTTAACTCCAGAAACTTTCTTGGTTGAAGTGTACACTACAGTAACATTTTAAAATGTAAGCTGCCCAGTCAATTTTTTGTATCAGAAAAGTGTATATAAATTTTATCATCTATGTATGACAAATATCTTCCTTCCTTCTTCCCTGCCTCTCTTCCTCCCTCCCTGATGAACCAAGAGTGAAATAGCTTTTCTGACAGCTGGGTTATCTTCATAGACATTATAAAGGAAACATCCCTGTATAAAAGCTACATTATTGGCTTCATATTCTTTGTTATCATAAGATACCAAGTACAAACATCTTGAAACAATGTCTTTGGACTCCATGAGAAAAACCTGATTGTTGCACAGATAAATTTATGTGGATAAATTTAAAAAAAGATGCGAGTGAATAAAATTATAAAGTAATTGATGAAACCACATTTCTTCTCTTTGTTTTAGAGGACTGAAGATATTTATTTTTTTGCAAGATCTAATAAAATGCTGGACATGATGATATGAAAAGGCTAAGCAGGCCTGAAGGCATCTAACCTCTCAGGAATGAACCCATTAGATCTCTGGCAACTGGTAACAAACCATTGATACTTTCATGCATTCAAGTGTTTTTAGCTATTAAAGTGTACTTTGTGGTCCTTGGTGCTCTCTGAGTTTGGTTGTTTGCTTGCAAACATTTCAGTCCCCAACCAAGTAGCATCATCAGTGCAAGTGAGTGTGGGACTTGCTCCCTGTGCAGCTTGTCCTTCTGGTGTTGGTGGGTGTGTTGATTTTCCTTGGTAATTCCTTGATTGGGCTATTGTTTTCAATTTTTCTGCAGTTAATCCCCATTTATCTGGGTGTTGACTGCTGGAAGGAATGTGTTCTGGTCTTTTTATTTCCTTGGATGCCAGCTTCAAGGAATTAGCTTGCATTTTTGTATTTAACTTGGTCTAGAACAGTGGTTCTCAACCTTTTTAATGCCGCGACCCCCAACCGGTCGTAAGTCGAGGACTAAACCGGTCGTAAGTCGAGGACTAAACCGGTTGTAAGTCGAGGACTACCCAACCGGTCATAAGTCGAGGACTTTCCCTGCCCGGGAGCACCGTGCATGCGTGGTTCCGCCCCCTGCGCTGGCTGAGACGGAGCAGGCCGACCACCAGCTGGCCCAGCTCAAGGGAGGTAAGGCACCCGCCGGAAAAGGGGAAAAAAATGGCAGACAGCCTTGCTTGGCGACCCCCGTGAAATGGTCGATCGACCCCAAATGGGGTCGCGACCCATAGGTCGAGAACCGCTGGTCTAGAATGTTCACAGTTTCCCAGCTGAAATTATGATTGAGCCTGAGCAATTGGTGGTAAATGAAACCAAAAGTGTAATAATAAAGGAACTATTAAAATGTAAGGTTCCTTGAAGAAAGCAAAAGGTAGTAAGGTGTAAATCTGTTTGTCATAATTATTTTCAATGAAAAACTGGCTTTATTTACACAAAAGCCTTATAACTGGAGAGCTATTTTGTTACTATTCTCCAGAGTGCATTTTAAAGAAACTCATTGTTGTGTTCTTCCATCTTAAGTGCTTAAGAATTTTATTGCATAATAGTAAGAAAGCTACCTGAGGAATTTTGAAATTGTGCAGTTTTATATTTCCCAGCACATTTGTGTTTGATAATATGTGACTTGAGCCACAAGTCTATGAAATGATCTAGGGCTATTTTAAGTGTAAAACAGTACATATATTAAGCATGATCAGACATTCATTATAATCATACAATCATAAAGGATTTGGGATCATCCATTCTGACCTTACTTTGCATATATATTGTCCTCGCCTTAAACTAGCTTCTTCTTAAAAACATTCCCAATGAAGAGTCAGTCATTTTTCCAGATTGTTTGCTGTTCTTTTTGTTAGAAATTTCATCTGGACTATAGCTGAAATCTCCTTCCTTGCCATTTTCACCCGTGAGTCTAAATCTGCCATCTGAAAAATGTATAAGAAGTTGGTTCCAGTTTCTCTGTGAAAATCCTTCAGATGTTTGAAGGCAGTTTTTGTGTTTCTCCTTAATCTTCTCTGGGCAAAATAAATAAGATTCTTTAAGCTATTTCTCACAAGAATTTATTCCAGTCTTTCACATCCTGGTTACCCTTTTAACATTTTTCTTTTTGACAGTGACTTTCTGGAATTGTGGCCTAGCTGGAGAAGAAAAGAGTAAAATGATTACTTCTCATAATGTGTACATTAAATTCTCTTTAGTCAACCAAACATTACATGATTTTTTTAGAAGCTATATACTTTGTTAATCAATATGCCTAGACCTTTTGTTGTGTGTAGTTCTTCCTGCTCAGATCTTATCTGCTGTTTTAACTGTCTGCTTTTGTACCTAAATAAAAGGTTTTACATTTGTCCTTTCCAAACTTTATGCTTTTGGTTTCAGTGGAATGTTATTACCTGTTAAGATTCTGAATCTTGTTTCTGTTGTCCATTGTGTCACTTATTCTACTCAGGCTTATAAAGTCTGCAAAACTGATAAATATTCGTCTTCATCCACATGTAAGTATCTTTATTACAATCTGAAAAGCAGAGGCTGTAGCAGAAGATCTTCTTGTATGCTAACCAAAACAGCATTCCTGTCTGATCATAAACATTTAGTGACTGTGTTAGACCACAGATAACACTGAACCATCATAAATCTTCACATGAGCCTCAGACTGATTTGTTTTGAATGAATTTTCCCCACACTAAATAGTTAGACTTTCAGATAATAGCCAAGAGAACAGAATAGATTAAATTAACATTTAATTAAACAGAAAGAAGCCCCCCTCAAACTTATACATGTTGAATTTAAACTCTCATTAAACTGTCTTGCTTTTCAGTATATTTCAATTAACATAGATTTGCCTTAGCAAAAAGAAAAAAAATCTATCTTATTTATGCAATGCCTCATTCCAGCTGAACGCTAAACAGCACACAATGCAGTGTGTATATGTGCGTATGTGTGTGTATACACATACGCAAACATTCTACTGTAGAATAAAGTATAATATAATAATAAAACATAACATAATATAAAACGTGATAAAACTAAATTTATTTATTTGTACCTGATATTATAAGTTTTATAACAATGGCTTTAGAATAAATCCCAGAAAGTTTTCTGAGAAAGCCAGACATTTACAACTTCTGGAAGTCCTAAAACATGTAGGTGTTCTTATTTCAGAAGATAAACTGTTCTACTGGAGTGGAACCCCTTCAGAGATCACTGACAGGATTCTTCCTGAGCATTTCCCAGTAGGCATTCTCTGATTTTTCCAGATCAAATGGGAATAATTTATCAAGGAAAAGTTCTTAGGCTCTGAAACAGTGAGGACTTCAACCAGCACCTTGAACTGTACTTGGAAAGACACTGGCAATTAATATAATCCTCATAGCAATGTTTTAATATGGAAGAATGTATTTATTTATTAAACATATATATGTGGATGCCCAAGCCACATATGGTGGCTTTGGGCAACTTATAGCATTAAAAATTCACAACAGAAAACCTGCCTCTCCCTCCCTGCAGCAACAATCAATACAGTCACACTAGCTACTATCTCTTGGGGGATGATATTCCATATGGAGTGGGGTCACCACTAAGGAGGTTCTTTTTCTTGATTCCACCAAATGTATCTCTCTAAAAGATGGGACCTGCAATATACCCTCCTATCCACCCTTGATGGGCTTGGTAGATTTACTCAGGAAAGGTGGGCATTCAAATGACCACCTCAAGCCATGTAGGACTTTAAAGTTCCATCACCTTGAATTGTTTCTGGAAGCAAATTTGCAACCAATGCATGTCCCTCAGAAGAGGTAACATATGAATTGAGGCTTGCACAAAACTGTTGTCAGCCACAGCATCTTGAACCAACTGAAGCTTCTGGACACTCTTCAAGGACAGCCCCATATTACATTACACTAGTTGAAACAGGAGGTGACTAGGACATTAGTGACTATGAGAAGGGCATGTTGGTCCAAAAATGGGTTTAACCTGTGCACAACTTACAGTTGTGCAAAGCCCTTCCTTGAGCAACAGTTGCAAGTTCAAGAGAACCCCCAGATTATGTACCAGATCTCTTTGAGCAGTGCAACCCCAACCATGACCAGAGATAGTAATTGTCCAAGACCCACAGAGCTCTGAACCCAAAGCCATCATCTTGCCAGGGTTCAGTTTTAGACTGTTGTTTTCCATTCAGACCTCAACAAACCTATTAGCATTGAAGGCAGTTGCAGCGTCACTTAACTCACCACAGACAAAAGTATATAAATGGGTTGTTGCAATTTGCTCTTGCTCAGGTTTCTGAGTGGTCTTCAAGGGAAGTCTGATGTAAAGCTAATTACTAATTACAGTAGTTTAAACAACAGAAGAGAACTTACTATACCCAGTGTTCCAGGTGTAAGGTGGGAATTGGCATATCTGCTGGAGCTGAACAAAGACATAACTCCACTCATTCCTCTAGCACAGACATGTCAAACTCGTGATGTCATGTGATGTCATGCAATGTATCGGGACGGTTTCGCCATTGCTGGCAATGGAGTGGGCATGGCTTCTGGATGACGCGTCTGGCCTGCGGGCCGACAGTTTGAAACCCCTGCAAAAGCCACTAGTCCAAGAAAACACCCAAAGAGTGAGCCTGGTCTCTCTCCAGAGAGCTCAACCAAATTGAGGATCAAAGATAGTAGAGACCTAGAATCAGTCAATTTCTGAATCTGTGTCATTCCATCTTGCTGAGCCAATGCTTCCAGCTAGTTTTATATATTTAAGCATTTTAATACCATTGTGTATTTCTTTATTATCATAGTCCCTGTGGCATTCAAAATAATGTTCTCATATTTTAAAATAAAACTATAGTAAATCATAACCCTCAGAGCATCCATTAAAGCCATCACCCACCAAACTAGCTATGACATCAAAAGTGTTCCTGTTTACCAGCAAGATCTCTTGTTGTCAACTATTTCAAATGCCAGCACTCTTTTAAATACCACTAACATTGCTGCTCCTCATTTAAACACATATTAGTGCAGCAATCCTTCAGTCATAAACTTGCCAGTAAGACATAAAGGAGATGATTACTGCCATTCTGTGACCTTTACGGTATTACCCAAGGGAAAAATTATAATGAATATCCCAGAGTCACATTGACCTCACAATTCTTCATATAAAAGCAAAGACAAAATAGAACAAAACAGAATTGGGGTAGAAGATATTTCTTCCTTTGCCACTTACTTTAATGTCTGATAAATTAATGAAAATGTTCATCAATGTAAAAGCTTTTCTTCTTTTCTCCTTTTTTCTTAAAGCTTGTAGCCACCATTAGCTGTTGCACTGCATGCTGATATTCAGAGAAGAATTGATGGAGGAAATATGACTTCTCATTTAAATCAGTCATTTGTATTGGAAATCATATTTAACATGGAAGAAAAAGGATGGCTTTTATAATAGAGTGTGCTATGATGAATTGGGATATTTGGAGACCAGAAGATATAATATAGGTTATATACATTAGAATATAATATATAATATACAACTATCATTCATCCTTTCCCAAGAAAAAGAATTCATGGTTGGATAGATAGGGATTAACTTCTTTTCTAAATTTATGAGGGATATCTTCTATCATTTAAACTGATTTGAAAATTCTCCTTAAAAAAGACTCATTTCTGACAGTCTTAGGAGTTATAATTCCTTTAACAAAACCTTTAATTAAAAAAAATACAAAATTTGGTGGATTGGAATATAGATCTCTCCCCCCTCCCAATTGCACAGAGTGCTTTTTATGAATCCTGACTCAGTATATCTACACTTATGTTGACCATGGGGTAAATTGTTAAGGCAGTTTAACTCATAGTTTCATCACTTTCTGGAAACTATCTTCATGAACATTTTGCACTCTTCAGTCATCTCAGCAGATGATAGCACATGTCCAACATTGTCTGAGATTTTGGCAGTTAAATGGGATTGAGTTTAGTTAGTGTTTGAATGGAAAAACAACAACAATAATAATAATAATTGGAAGGGATCTTGGAGGTCATCTAGTCCAACCCCTTGCTCAGGCAGGAAACCCTATACCATTTCAGACAAATGGCTGTCCAATCTCTTCTTAAAAACTTCCAGTGTTGGAGCATTCACTGCTTCTGGAGGCAGGTTGTTCCACTGGTTAATTGTTCTAACTGTCAGAAAATTTCTCCTTAGTTCTAGATTGCTTCTCTCCTTGATTAGTTTCCATCCATTGCTTCTTGTCCTGCTATTTGGAGAATAGCTTTACTCCCTCTTCTTTGTGACAGCCCCTGAGATATTGGAACACTGCTATCATGTCACCCCCCATCCTTCTCTTCATTAGACTAGACATATCCAATTCCAGTAACTGTTCCTTTTACAGTATGTTTTAGCCTCCAGTCCCCCAATCATCTTTGTTGCTCTTCTCTGTACTCTTTCTAGAGTCTCAATATATTTTTTACATCATGGTGACCAAAACTAGATGCAGTATTCCAAGTGTGGCTTTACCAAGGCATTGTAAACTGGTATTAACACTTCATGTGATCTTGATTCTATCCCTCTTTTAAAGCAGCCTAGCACTGTGTTGGCTTTTTTGGCAGCTGCAACACACTGCTGGCTCATATTTAGGTGATTGTCCACTAGGACTCCAAAATCCCTCTCACAGTTGCTACTATTGAGCAAGGTACCACCTATACTATACCTGTGCATTTGGTTTTTCTTGCCTAAATGTAGAACCTTACTTTTTTCACCATTGAATTTCATTTTGTTAGATAGCGCCCAGTGTTCAAGTCTGTGAAAAGCCTATCTTCTGGAGTGTCGGCTATTCCTGCCAGCTTGGTGTCATCTGCAAATTTGATGAGTTCCCCATATATCTCTTCATCCAAATCATTGATGAAGATATTAAAAAGCACTGGGCCCAGAACAGAGCCCTGGGGCATGCCACTACACACTTCCCTCCATGTAGATGCAATTCCATTGAGGACCACATGCTGAGTACAGTCAGCCAGGTATGAATCCATATGGTGGTGATGCTGTCTAACCCACATTTTTTTATCTTAGCAAGTAGTAGTTTGTGGTCTACTTTACTGAAGTCCAAATAAATTATATCCACAGCATTCGTTTGGTCCACTAATTTTGTCACCTGATCAAAGAATGCAATAAGATTTGTCTGGCATGATCTGTTTTTGACAAACCCATGTTGGCTTTTGGTAATGACTTTGTTTGCTTCTAGGGAAGATAGTGGATGGTTCCACAGAAGCAGGGGATGCTTGTGCACAAAGCTGCATTTGTGCGAGTGGCAGGAGCACACATCCACTACTTGCTCAAATGGAGTTGCATGTGCTCATACAACCAAAGCTTCAAAATGGGCCATACCCAGATGTTTGGGGACCTCTGCTCTAGGCTGAGCCTTATCTACTACACTCAACTGGCTCTCTTTTATGAGAATAGGATTTTTTTTCTCTAATGCAGATATGCCCTGACACATAATGATTGCTTTGGAGACTAATTCAATTAATATACATAATCAAAATTTATCAAGATAGTTTTTCATTTATCTTTTAAATAACCAACCCTTTTTGAAATCAGCTGAATTTATGCATTAGCCCAATAAGCTTACTTGCAACAATGCTATGATTAATTCTCTAGATTGCATAGGGAGGTGAAATGACCTCCTTGCTGGTCTGGTCTCAGTGGGATATGGTTCTACTACAAAGTATGTTTGGATTAGTAAGGGCAGATTTATGAATGTATTTATAAAATGCTGCAAAATAAGACAAGACAATCATGCAGCTCCTATCCCCTGAACACCTCTCAGAAACTAAAGCAAAAGTATGTTACTAAATCTCTCATTATTCCAAAAACCTAGATAGATAAAAACTTAGATCAAAAGAGCAGCTGATAAAGCAGAAAAGAATACACCATCCTGACCAATTTAGGTTAGAATGTTAAGCTTCAACTGGCCCTATATTAATTATACTATATTTTTTATTTTTATGATGCAGAGTTTATATTCATTTCCATATTGAATACTCTGTAATGGGAGTCCTGAAGAGAAGCATATTCCTATGTTAGCCATTGGCCAGATCAAACTCAGTAGGAATCTGCACCCCATATCTCTAGAGAAGAATTTCATAAGAAAAAGCCATTTTTCCCTTACACTGATTAAAGAAGAAACAGTTGCAGGCAATTTAGCTTCATCTTGCCAGACAGAACATTCAATTCTTTTGACATTTGCCTCAGACGCCTAGTAGGCAAGGGTGACTAATTCTTATTCAACCAAATAGAGTAGCAAGGGAAGATCTGACCAGCTCAAACTATATAAAATAATCAATCTATGGGTTACCATTTCATTCTGGCCTTAAAAAACCCCTTTTTCTTCCTCTTCCATTATGGCCCTTGTCATATGGGTAAGATCTTTTTTGTTTGTTTGTTTGTTTTGAGGGACAGTAATCCTCTAAATAGTGAAATAGCTCATTAATAAGCATTGTCTCCTGGAACAGCATTCACTAAGGCAGACGCTTGTCTAACCCAAGGATAAAACACCAAGACACAAACTGAGCAACGTGGTATATGCAGTACAATGCAGTGAGCCACATGCAGATCTGTACATTGGGGAAACAAAACAACAACTTCATAAATGTATGGCACAACATAGGAGAACAAACTCATCAGTACAAGAGTCAGCAGTCTTTCTGCATTTAAAAGACAAAGGTCACTCTTTTGAAGACAGCAAAGTCCACATTTTGGACAGAGAGGACTGCTGGTTTGAAAGAGGGGTCAAACTATCTATGACAAAATTGAACCACCCTCTCTCAACAGAGTGGGAGGGACACAACATCACCTATCTCCAGTCTACAACACAGTCCTTTCAACAATTCCAAGAAGGCTCCACACCCATTTGCACTACTCAGGTGATCCTGAAGACACAGATAAACCTCCAGGTAGCATTAATGACTTGCTAAAAGAATGCAAATGAAGAGCTGTGTGCAGGAGTATAAATCTTTCCATTCCCCACCATCCAGTCAGAGCTGAAGAAGTTTCTTGGATGAGAAGTAAAACATTTTCAAAGAAAAACAAGAAAGTCAAGTTGCCTCATAAAAAAGCATCTTTGGGATTTAAGGGTAAATTAAATGTGACAAATTAGATGGCAAATTAAATGTGGTCTAAAAAAATGTACACAATGCACACTAACTTTTGATATACTTTAATGATATTTGGAATTGCCTCTCAGTTAAGATTTGGCCAGCTTCATCTTTTTTGGGCTTCCAGAATATGTTGAAGATCTGTTTGTTCTGCCTGGAACAAAGGAAGGTGTGCCATGATGATAGTAGGCTCATGGGTATATGATTCTTTTATTTCCTAGAGGTTTTGTTTGTTTCTTTTTGCTGTGCTTTATATAATTATTTGGAGGAGATTTTTTTATTTTATGTTGATACTATTATGTGCCCTGAGCCTTTTCAAAAAATGGATATTATTATCTAAACAAAGTAAAGCCGCTAAAGCACATAGCCTGGATAGCTATTTAGTATGTTTTTATTAATGCATCCCATTTGCAAACTGTTTGTCTATAACCGATTCTAGCTGAAGACTATTTTGTTCAGATAAAAACTCCTTCCTAGCTGGATATGTGTGTTTTTCTTTATTTTGTTTTTGAATTTGCTCAATCTTGAAGAAAGAAATTCAAAATGTAATAAAGAGAAAATCATGAGAAAATTGTCACCTTATTCTGTCATATCTGGGAAGGTTGTTGTGTCTTTTTTTGTCAGATCTGTAAAGGGGAACAAGAAGAAAGTTTCCATTTATTCATAAAAAGATGAGACTAGTGGCCATTACCATAAAGTAAAACTATCAGGATGTGAAAGGGTTCTATCAGTGATCAGGTGTGAGGTAGGAGATTTGGACTACTTAATTATTATTGGCCAGACCTTGCTTTCAAAAAACAAGGAAGAAAAAGTTCTAGGGTACTTTTGAAATTTCTCATGGCTTAATGTTGTTCTTATTAAACATGCTGTGGTGAAAGTAGAGACGATATCTCTTAGCTATGATGACATTAGGATTCAGTGAATAGTTGGAGATTCACATCACTTAAAAGTCAGTGCTTCTTTATATGACAGTTAATCTATAGAATTTGCTTGTACAAAAGATGGTGATATCTCTAGACCACAGATAGAGGGAATTAGATCAAATTGAGGGAGCTAGTTTAGTATATTGGCTAAGGATCCAGGCTAGAAACTGAGAGAGTGTGGTTTCCAGACTCTCCTTAGGCAAAAAATCCAGCTGGGTACATTGGGCCAGTCAACCTTAGGTAGAAAGGAATGATAAATTATGTATGAAAAACAATGCTAATAAGACTGCAGGGACTTGTCCAGAAGTGAACACAGTCTTGAAGGCACCAATAAATAAAATAAACTATTAAATTCATGGAAGATAAGGCCATGATTGGTTACTAATTCTTGGAATAATTATACATAATTATCAATATATAAAGGTGTCTTAGCTTTTGTAGATCATCATCATCATCATCATCATCATCATCATCATCATCATTTATCTAATGTTAAAAGCATATCACTTTTTAATTAAATAAATAGAACTTTCAAATATTCACCAGGTCATTATCAATGTTAAAGCACTAGGTAACTGCTATTTCCCAGCAGAAATCACTTTTCTCACAAATAATATTTCTTAGAAGGAGATGACAAACTAAGGTAAATTATTAGGAAACTGAATATTTAAATGCAAGTCATCATTTTGATTACACTGAAATAAGAAGGCATAAATGTCTTTTTTGAAGGAATAAGATGTATTTTGCATAAGAAAATTAATTTAAATGCCACGTAGTCAACAAACCACAATGAATAACTACCTTTTATTTACATAATTATTTTTAAATTTTAACTTGTATTTTGTCATTTAGTTAAAATTTCTGGACCGATTTTAGGTCTGGTTGATTAATTACCTATGGGAAAGTTTTAAGTATGCTCAAAGTAGAAAGAAGATTCAATGAAAAAAGAATATAAGCAAAAACACATTTATAATGTCTTCATCAATGAATAAGTCCCACTTTTAAAGTTCTATTTTGTTAATGGAATCTTATGTATTTATTTTATTCATTCAGCTAACCTTTTTTCTTGCTACTCAAGTTGAAAAAAATGACAAATGTAGACTAGAATTGTTGGATGTAAATGCAGTGTTGCCAGGAAACCTTTAAGAATATCATCCATATTAGCAGGAAAATTGTTCACCCCAGAAACACGTGATAGTTTCATGTGCCACTGCATAGTTTTACTATAGCAGATGGTTTCCTAGGCAATGATAATGGATCCTATGAAATTATATATTTACATCACTTAGAGTGAAAATGCAGAGGGGAAAAGGAAGAATAATTACTTCACAATGCTCTCCCTAGAATCACATTCTCTTGGGAAATGTCAATTAAAATATGGCAAGGGATAATCCTTGATTATATCACAAAGTTCAATCATCTTCACAATATATGGGTGTCTTGAACTATACAAGTTCTAGTGACCAGGAGAGCAACAAATGAGCCCAGAAGTCTCTAGGCATATATAGATCTCCAAAGATCTCTTTCTTTCTTCCTTTTTTTTGTGAGATAGCCTTGGAAGATGGGATGAAGAGATGCTGCCTAGAGACCAATCATATTAAAGAGAGATAAACTTGCAACTGACTAATGGGCTGAGAAGGGAACTTAGAAAGGATCTGTCTAACTAATCAGGAGATAAAGTGAAAGCAGGAGATTTGCACTTTCAGACTTGCAAGAATCTGTAAATGCGGCTTTATAATAAAGCAGTATTAGCTCATCTCATTTTTTTCCTGTCTGGTTTTCATGGGAGACTGACAAAAGGTGCAACATCAGTTTCTTCTTCTTCTTCCTCCTCCTCCTCCTCCTCCTCCTCCTCCTCCTCCTCCTCCTCTTCCTCTGTCCATTCCTTCCCGTAGCATTTATGCCCCATGATCATTTGTTATTCAATATGATAAAATATAAAATGGGTAGTTTACAATTGTTAAAACATTTAAAAACATAGAACAATACAAAAAAGACAAAAACAGCACAAGACAATGAAACATTGTTAGTAGACAGGAAGAGAAAGGAAGAAAGGGGAATCAACTGTCTTCTCAAAAGACCTGTGAGAAGCACCAGATCTTTAAGGCCCTTTGAAAATCCAGTAGGATAGGAGATGTTTGAATGTAAGGGGAAATTTCATTCCAGTGCACAGGAGTTGTTACCGAGAAGGTGCACTTCAGAGGTCCTGATAGGTGGCACTGTTTGATTGTTGAAACTTGGAGTGCCAACCCTGCAGGAACAAATTGGGCAGATATTACGTCCTCAAGTAATCAGGCCCCATGATACAACATTTCAACTCCCTGAAAGGCATGAAGGAAGAGTACTGGTCATTGATTCATTTCAGTATTTCAGTGCTGGAAGAGTGAATTAATATTAAATCAGCCATTTCGTTCCATGAACTAAAATGTGCAAAAAACCAGTTTTTCTTAGGCACAGAAGGATGCTGCAATTCCTGTCCCAGTGATTTGATATGAGATTGCCCTGCTTATTCCCATAAGCAGGGGTTTGCTGAGGTTAACTACCTACAGTATCATGCTTACACTCTCATAAACCACCTGCACACAAATATCCTTGTATATTCAGAGCTTCCTAGATACTTGCAAAAGAAGAAGTACAGATGAAACAGGAGATGTAGAATTTCTATTGTTAATGGAATAATTTATAGCTCTCATTGGAATCAGTCCATGCAATATAAAGATCTTTATGCTCATTCATATAATTAAAAATTAAAAAGTGTCTTCAAATTCTTTGCTGCTCAACAGAGTAAGAGCTGAAATGAGAGAATGTGAGGACTCAGGAAATGCTACATTTTCATCAGTATAGGTCGTTGCACTGCCTATTACAAGATTTCAAAGAGCAATATGATGTAATCCTGACTATATTTTGAACCTAAACCTCTCATATCTGTATCTTTAATTGATAGTAACTTCTGAAATGAAGAGGAAAAATAGGAACTGTATGGTGGAGATGGAGGGAGAACCATAATCCTTACCTCATATATATTGGGTTAGTGTTATCAGTTGCTGTAGTTCTAACCTCTTTAAAAGAATACTAAATTATCCGATTAAAATAATTATTTTTTTTAATTTTGTTTTTTTAAAACAGCAACTAGTTCACAAATTTTAAGATTAGAATGAAAGACTGAATCATAGTCATATTCCACTTGGTTTCAAGTATGCAGCTGTAGATCAACAGTATTAAGTATCTGGGGGTGCAGACAACTAACAATCTGAATTGGTCTCTCCACACCTCATCCTTAGTGAACCGTGCAAACCAGCATCTGCATTTCCTGTGTTGGATGAGGAGAACACAGCTCTGTTTTTCTGTCCTGGCCACTTTTTACAGAGGCACAATTAAGAGCATTTTAACAAACTGAATCACAGTCTGGTTTGGTGGCAGCAGTGCCTCAGATAGAAAGCCCACACAAAGAGTGGTAAGGACAGCTGAGAAGTTTGTAGGAAGCTGGTATACTTGCTGGTATTCAGGATGCTGCTTATAAGCGCTATGTGCTTAGAGCTCCCACTTTATGGTCTGTTTCTGTTGTTCCCCTCTAGGAGGAGGTTTTGAAGTATTTCTAGCAGGACTACCCAATTCTGTAATAACTTTGTTTCCTATGCCATCCATCTAGTAAACTCACAAGATTCATTTTTCTCGCCATGCACATGTATACATAATCTGAACTAGACTGTGTTGTTTCTCTGTGTCATATAATATATGTGGGTATATTTATTTATTTTTGTCATATTTGTGTAGTGTATAATATATGTGGGTATATTTATTTATTATTGTCATATTTGTGTAGTGGTGACCTTTTGAGAGCTGTATGCAATGAAATTTCATTTTAATGTATTCCGATTAGTGTACATTTAATGTGACAATAAAGTTATTATTCTTGGTCTGAAAATGGATTTTTTAAAAAAAATTCTAGAAAATCTGCTGGCTATGCATATATTTACTACTATGAATATAATCTATGAAATTATAAAGAGAGAAAAAGAGCTTCATAGATACTGTATATGCCATACATTTAGCAGAAAGCACCTCAAGCTACCCGGCCTTGTAATGAAATGTTGAATTTGTGCTATTAATTGCTATTCCCCAGCATGGATGATGGTCTTGGGTTAAAACAGGTTTTGTTTCTTTTGCTTGCTATAAAACAGTATGGATAAAATCTAAGCATAAAATCTGGGAAGTCTTCCTTCCTTCCTTCCTTCCTTCCTTCCTTCCTTCCTTCCTTCCTTCCTTCCTTCCTTCCTTCCTTCCTTTCTTTCTTTCTTTCTTTCTTTCTTAGGATTTTTTTTAATAATACCAGATATTGTATAAGTAAATCCCCACCCAGTTCATTATTTCTTGTTTTATAAATAAGAATTCAGCTATAGTCCATTTATATCAGATACCAAGGAAAATGGTCTTCATACCAATTTTCAATCATCCTTTTTGGCAAGTATAGTGCAAGAGATAAGAAAACAAACATTCTTGCTGCTTTCTTTCTCTATAGAATATTTAATGAGAAATAGAGGGNAGTAAATCCCCACCCAGTTCATTATTTCTTGTTTTATAAATAAGAATTCAGCTATAGTCCATTTATATCAGATACCAAGGAAAATGGTCTTCATACCAATTTTCAATCATCCTTTTTGGCAAGTATAGTGCAAGAGATAAGAAAACAAACATTCTTGCTGCTTTCTTTCTCTATAGAATATTTAATGAGAAATAGAGGGGAAAAAGAAATTCAGTGGTCTTTTAATCTGTGTTTATTGTATAATCAGGTCCATCCATTAACCACCAGTGCATCTTTGTTTATATTTTATTTGGCTTGATGATGAGATAATTCGTTAATAAAAGCAATGAAAGGATTATTTCATAACATCAGGTAAATTTATAAATTGCAGCAGTAAATATATGTGCAAGTTAGTAAGCAGCTGTGGGATTTTAACATGTTTAGTAAATTAGAAATTACTTTTAAGAGCAAACATCTTGTCATATGAATGGAAATCTGCCAGTTATCAGAGCATGTTGTAAACAATAATAAATCGATGCAGCCATTTTTATCTATGTTCTCACATCACAGATAGCATGAAACAATTTCATACCAGAAAGGAATTACCTATGTGTGTGTTTTTTGGGGGAGGGTTAGTATATGGAAAGTGTGGCCTGTTGATCACCCCAAAGGTTCTATATGCAAAAGCCAAAGTTAGAGAATAGATTTTTCAGAGATAATATAGAGATAATAAAGTGATATCTTTATTATGCCTCCAAGTCATACAGATATGTACTGTATGACTTGGAGGCATCTGTCAATTGCAGGTTTTGTTAGTGTGGTTTTAGCAATGTAATGTTAAGTTTGGTATTGAAATATAAGGTGATCTTTTCCACTATATTTTCAACTGATATCTTTTTTCCATTTCTGCTTACAAACGTCAGAGTGACACTTTAGCTGCATCAGCTCACAAGATTTTAAACATTTTAAATGCTTTTTTCACCAACTTGTGTAGCTTTATTGTTAGCAATAGATATATTTTAGGACCCATTTAACTTTATTACCAATCATGTCTGGCTCTAACCCAGTAGTCAAACTGCTATTTTACTTCCATAGTTAGCATTCTAGACTGTGATAATTAGTATGATATCGTTGGTGTTGTATTGCAAGTTATCACCAAATTGTTTGGTTACTTTTTCTTCTGCATGTGGATGAAATGTTATTTTATCAGATGGTACAAGTCTAGTTCAATTTGGTTCTGCCCACTTTGAATTTCTGGGCTTTCCTTTGTTTTTGAAATTGGTGATTACAATATCAAATCATATTGCCGGAAACAGTAAAATATTCAATTGTAGGCTACTTACATACATAAATATATATATATATATAATGCACTGCACATAATCTAATGATGAATAAGAACACATATAATAAAATTAATTTTAAAAAGTATTATTAAAAAAGGTGAATGTTTCCAAACAAATGATGGTACAATGTCCTTGACTTGGTGATTACAATAACAACTGAGACTAATATCACAGGTAACAGTGCAAGTCCCCATCCTAATACTAATGTGCCTAGGAATTGGATATAATTTGTGGTTTCTCCTTTAATTATTTATTTTTAAAAGTGGTTTTTCTATCAGATGCACAGGAAAAAAAATATGTAGTGGTTTATAAATACAATTAAAAAACAAAATAAAGGCAGGTTATTAAACATAAATGTTGGGGGGAAACAATTTAATATTTGGGAAAGACCAATTTACAAAGTTTGTTTTTCAGAAGACTCCTACAACATGTCTCTCTAATGGTTTAGTATAACACAGGTGAAAATTATTCCACAGGACAAGTAATATCAAGGAGAAAATTCTCTTCAATGTCAGCTAAATATCTAGAAGATATGGCACAGAGGGCAAGACTCTTTATATTCAAGAAAAGTATTTATTTGCTTCACTTATTAAATGGATCCATACAAACTGAAAGTTATACACCACAATCTGAGCCCTCAGACTAATTCAAAAAGTGTACAGCTCTTCAATAAAAATATGTAACCACATGTATCGGAAATCATATTAGAGAAATTAGGAAAAAATGAAGAACAGGTTATGTGTATACAAAAATACAAATATTACAATACATATGCATGAGCACAATAGTACAAATGAATTGGTTGGTGCAATTTTTTGGGGGGGACAAAATATTTATTGATATGGAAATGAACAAATTTAGGTTTAGTAAAAGGAGAATCATTGAACAAATCAAATCAGTTCTTTCTTGAGGCACAAATGACCAGGCTCAAATTATCCTACTTCATGCACCATATGAAAAGATTCAGCTCTCTGGAGAAGGCCTTCATGCTGGGAGAAATGGAAGGAAAGAGGAAATGTTGACCTGCAGCAAGGTGGGTGGCTTCAGTTACAGTAGAAACGGATGGATGCACCATTGGAAGACCTAAAAGATCAGACTAGGGACAGATCATCATGGAGAAAATCTATCTATGTGGTTGCTAAAAGTTGACAACAGCTTGATGGAAAATAATCAAACAATAAAAATGAGAACTGGAGCATAAGATAGCTTTGCTTTTTCTTATTTATATTTTAGTAAAAGTGTATATACTGTAGTCCTAGTTGTATTTTTAAGCTCACATTTTGGCAGTGGAAAAATTGCCGTGGTAGATCTTAGCTAAGCATCATGAGGCATTCTACTGTTCCCCAAACTTACTGCATTTACTCTCACCTCACCTGAATTCTAGGGCTGAGAAAAGTTGGTCAGCGAAGTTTTATCAATATTTGAAGAGGTAAAATCCATTGAAAAAAGGGCTGTCTTCTTTTACTTCTAACTCACATCAGAGACAAGTTTGCCCAAATTATAAGCAAATACAATTGCTCAGCAGATTCTTCAGAAGTGACTGTCCTGAAAAACTCATCATCACAGCAAATATTGTTTAACAATGCTTAAGAAATTCAATCTGCTTACTTTGTCTTGCCTCTTTATTCCAGTATGTAATATCATTTGCTTTCTATTCTTCTGAAATCTACACTGGTTTGTAGATTGTGCAAGTAAAATAGTTGGACAAAAGGATAAACAAAACTCTGAGAACAAACATCTTTATTAAAAATTGCTGAACATTGACTGTAAAAAAAACAACAGCATTCATAGTGTGTATTCAGTGTGAGCATTTTTAGCTGATCATCTGATTGTATACAGTTTCTCTCTCTTTTTCCTTGTTCCACTGTGTTGATACATTTTGACAGGATATTTTGTTCTGCCTCCAGGGCTTTTAGGGAAAATGGACTCATGGGTTATTACTGTTCCATTGAAGAGTGTGACTGAAATGACTCTGCTCATTTCCTGGAGTTATGCATTAACCAGACAGCATGTGGTGGGTGTACCTTGACGCTATTGTGTTTGTGTTTTCTTTATGTCACCAGTTTTCATTGCTGCTCATCCCTGCCGCGCCCCATTTTGCATGTGCCTTAAATTTGAGATATGAAGAATCATGCCAAAATATGCCTACAAAATAGTATTCCATTTTTCATACCTGATATTAAGATCTTTGAGTATTTCTTTCGATTTCTGTGGGTGGTATTTCTAAGATTACTTGAGTGATAGAAATAACAAGAATGTTATTATTGTTACTGTTATTTCATCATAATCTTTCCATCACTTTAAAGTCCCCTTAGCTACCTAAATTTCCACTCAAAAAATGTCCAGTGGGAGAAGTTTCCACACAATGTCTTCTCTAGTAGTTGAATTGATGCCCAGGAGAATGTCTGAGCAGGTGAATGACAGAATATTCACACATGATCCTTGGCCATAATAACAAGGGTTATTATGTACAAAGGTTCCATACATAACTTCCTACAACTAGAAGAAAATTCAGAAAGTTAAGAATCCATTTCACTAGCAGAATGGTAACAGGTAGCCCTCAGAATACATCATTTTTATAAATCCAGCTAAAACTCCAATAGTTTAACTGCCACAATATTCTACCCTTTAACTCTTTCAGATAGGATTATCTGCCTCATTCTTTATTAGTTGTCTGTCTGTCTGTCTGTCTGTCTGAAATGTGTTTGAATATTAGTAGCTGGGATTGGTGGCAGTTGGTTTGATCTCTGGGCTTGGTTGCAAACCACAATTATAACACAAGCAAAGTCAAGGAGAGAAAGAGAATTATTGGAGGCCTCATTCTCCACCAACCAATCAGTAAGCAGACACATTGGCATCAACCCTGCCTACCAACCACTGAGAGCGAGAGAACTACTTCAACTGAAATACTGGAAGCAACATTCAAAACAAACCAAACACAATTAAACCTCACTGAAGATTCCCCCCCTCCCGAATGGAGACAAAAGGTTTGCAACCTAATTACCAAGCCCAAAGATCAAACCAATTATGTCTGTCTGTCTGTCTGTCTGTCTGTCTGTCTGTCTGTCTGTCTGTCTGTCTGTCTGTCTGTCTGTCTGTCTATCTATCTATCTATCTAAAGAGGAACTGTTTTGCATTTTATTTTTACAGAATGCTCTGCTTTCTTTACTTTGAACCCTCTTCTGATTCATTCTATCTTCCCATTCATCTTATGTGTCCTTGTCCTGCAGATTGACCTGACTTTTTCAATTAACACCTGAAAGAGAGACTGCTTAGACAAGCTTGCTTTTCCTATTTACTCTTGCATATTGTGTGATAACAACTTTTTGTTCCAACCACAGTCAGATAACTATTTTCTTCATTTGTCATAGTAGGCACCCTGCTAGACACTTAATCCTCATTAATGACTATAAGCCACTTAGAGTCACCTTGGCAAGATAAGTGGCATAAAAGTTTAATAGTAATAAAAATTAATATTTCAGTGCTAAATGTTATTGCTATCCTAAAGAAGTGATGGGTCCTGGATTTTAAACATATTTTGTAGGTTAGCCCATTTGAAGTACATTGATTCAAAAATTGTTGCCCATTTTACCCAACTGAAATTTACAAAATAGACATGAGATTTTTAATAGTATATAGATAGATCTTTTAGTAATAGATCTTATATTTACAAATTATTCTTTTTTAAAGAGTCTGTAATTGTGGATAGGAAAAAAATAGAAAAAAATAGACAAATATAGATCAGGGATTAACTAAGTTGCATTTTATCCTTATACAAAGTCCAACAGAATGAATAATTTATAAATCTGTGTTCTTATCAATTTGATGAGTGTGTCTGCATGTGAGTTCTTAATTAAATTAAATTAAGCTTAAATTAACAAATCTAACATACATTTATCTACAAAGCTCCCTTGATGCTCTTCAACTTCTGTCTCTCGTTTCCTCCCTCATCTTTATCCACATATCACCAAACTTAATCTCTGGGCTTTGTTATGTTAATTCCTTCTCTAGACAATTTAACTTTACATTTGCTTCTTTATTATTCAAGCCCTTTCTATAAAGAGAATGAGGAAGGAAAGCAAAATAACTCTTTTTGAGCCCACTTGGATATCTGGGAACTGCTTGGTGATTGATAATATGCAGAGATGCTAGGGATGGAATCAGGAGTTCCTCATGACATGACAATTATAGGATTGTCCCAGGTGACCATAGGCCTAAAGCAGAATGAAGGCTACACATTAAATCTTTTTTTTAATATCCTGCAGCATTTGAATGGTGATGGTGGATATAACATTGATATCTTTTTCATGACAGATCAGTTGAATAGTATCATGATTCTTCCAGAGGTTATACCCTTTTGAATGATCCACNTCATGACATGACAATTATAGGATTGTCCCAGGTGACCATAGGCCTAAAGCAGAATGAAGGCTACACATTAAATCTTTTTTTTAATATCCTGCAGCATTTGAATGGTGATGGTGGATATAACATTGATATCTTTTTCATGACAGATCAGTTGAATAGTATCATGATTCTTCCAGAGGTTATACCCTTTTGAATGATCCACTTTAAGCATCTTATGTACTGAACTGGATTTTAGAGGGCTTTTGGGGAATTCCCCAACAACTTGGTGGGCAATTCTGTTGAGAGCTTAGTCAATCTTTGGAACAAGAAGATGGTGAGGACTCTTGACAGGTTTGCACTAAAAGTTATCTTCTATGTGTTGATCTTGGGGAGCTCTTTCATTTCTGAAATACTCCAGGAGGTAAATGTCAGAAGACATGCTTAGAGAAACACTGGTGGTAAAAAGAAGTAGACTTACTTCTTTGCCATTATTCTATATCCTTTTAAAATGGATATAGACTACTTTAGGGAAATATGAGTCAGAATAACTATTGTGGGAAATTTTGAGTTGATAGTGGAAACCGTTGCAGATAAAATAACTTGCATTCATTCAGACTTGGAAGCCAGATGTACAGACACCAAAGACATGACAGGTTGCAAAGTGGGGCAGGGGGCAGTTTGATGCTGTTAACCCAGAAAAAGAAGATGGAGTCTTTGGTGAATTGTATTCCCTGTGCTCTGGACCCATGCCCTATATGCTTGTACATGCTGGCAGAGGGGACACAGTATTAATAGAGACTCTAGTTATTGCCTCATTCCAGGAGAGAAAGAAGCCATTAATGCTGAAAAGGATCCATAAAAGTGCCATTCCTAAAATCACAACCTTAGGTCCAGGAACTATCACCCAATAAGGCTGCTATTATTGGCTATATTGAACATGGATTATCTGCAGCCATTTCAGTTAGGGTTCACATATCTATTATAGTTACTCATTATAGTGAGTCATCTGCTACCAAGATTTCTCTGTCTTCTTCCAAGGTGCAGCTACATCCCTTCTACCTTTCAGGGATCTAATTTCTTCTCTCTTTTCCATGGTGTCTTCTTTGCCTTTCTTCTTCAAGGGTCTGAAAGCTGTCTTTAACCTCTACTGATGCAAGAAATCAGTAGATATCCTGCTTTTGGTCATTATTCTGTGTCTTCATGGCCAGAAAATTGCTTCCTCTATCAATTCTTACAGCATGTTCTATCATTCTTTGAATTAATGTTAAATCTTCATCCCTTTTATCAGCTGAAGCATGCCAATTCTCTGCCACACACTGTCTTGTATTGTGATCTTGTTGAATGTTATTGGCAAGCTTCTTCAGTTTTTTTCTTCCATCTGTCTTTTGCTTTCTCCATAGAACTGCTAGTGACAGTTGTGCTTATGAAGAATGGGAAAAGACATTTCCAGACAGCATGTCTTAATTCTACATCAAATATAAAGTGAAGGTACATTGGCAGCTTCTTGGAGGCAGAAGCAATATCACCAGAGAATACTCTTTCCCTTCCTTTTTAAAGTGCAGTTTAGGAAACCATAGGATAATTTTAAAATTGCAAAACTTATTGAGGTTGTTGCTATAATATCTACAGGGAACTTTATAATTTTAAACATGATGAGAAATGTATGCACCAAGACTGTTACACTATCTGAAGAGAGAAGGTTGATGAGTAATCAAGGGTCAATATAGAAGAAGAAGAAGAAGAAGAAGAAGAAGAAGAAGAAGAAGAAGAAGAAGAAGAAGAAGAAGAAGAAGAAGAAGAAGAAGAAGAAGAAGAAGAAGAAGAAGAAGAAGAAGAAGAAGAAGAAGAAGAAGAAGAAGAAGAAGAAGAAGAAGAAGAAGAAGAAGAAGAAGAAGAAGAAGAAGAAGAAGAAGAAGAAGA
>NW_015387439.1:0-10699 GCF_001527695.2 Protobothrops mucrosquamatus
TCCTTCCGTCCAGAATTCCGGAATCTTTGCCCTTGGGATGACATGGCCCCACCCACTTTGCTCCCTGGCCCTGCCCACTGCAGTTCTCTGGTTCTGCCTGTGTGGCGACGGTGAAGCAGCTGCCCAGGGCTTCGGGCAGGGGAAGCAGGTGCTCCGACAGTCAGCTTCAGGAAAGGAAGAGAGCCAGGAGGAGGAGGAGGAGGAGGAGGAGGAGGAAGCGCCTGAGATATAAATGCAGCTTTGGGGCAGCAGAAGGTTGCAGCACCGAAGGACTGTTGTGTGAAGGAGATGGAGGGAGAGGAGGAGGAGGAGGAGGAGGAAGGAAGGAAGGAAGGAAAGGAAGGAAGGAAGGAAGGAAAGAAGAAAAGAAAGAAAGAAAGAAAGAAAGAAAGAAGGAAGGAAGGAAAGGAGGGGAGAAGGAGGAGAAGGAGAAACACTAAGATACATATCAATTGACTGCTAATTGACCTATTGGGGAGAAGGAGGAGGAAAAGGAGAAGGAAGGAAGGAAGGAAGGAAGGAAGGAAGGAAGGAAGGAAGGAAGGAAGGAAGGAAGGAAGGAAGGAAGGAAGGAAGGAAGGAAGGAAGGAAGGAAGGAAAGGAAGGAGGGGAGAAGGAGGAGAAGGAGAAATACTAAGATACATATCAATTGACTGCTAATTGACCTATTGGGGAGAAGGAGGAGGAAAAGGAGAAGGAAGGAAGGAAGGAAGGAAGGAAGGAAGGAAGGAAGGAAGGAGAGGAACAAAAAAGGAGGAGGAGAAAGAAAGAAAAGCAGGAGGAGGAGGAGGAGGAGGAGGAGATAAGGATTTCTAGAAGACTGCACCCTCCAGCCAATTGCTTGCCCCCACTCAATCACGCCCCCCACCCGCAAGATGGGTCCCCCTCCCATCCTCCTCGGCTTCTCTGGCTTGCGATTGCCATGGCAACCCACCCGGTGGCTCTTCCCGCCCTCCCAATTCGTGGCGGCTGGCCTCCAGGGCCCATTGCCACGGCAACCAGCACCCCCTCATCATCGGCAAGAGGAGGCAGCTTGGTGGGGGAGGGGAGGAGACTGTCGCCAAGGCAACCAGAGGATGAGGGAAAGAGGGGACCACCTTGCCCATGTGGCCTTGGATGGGGGGGGCAGCACACTCATCTTTTGCTGGGGTCCCATCGGAAGCCGGTTTGGGGGGGGACGGTATGAAAAGACGCATTTGGGGAAAAGACCCCAATCACCATATTGGAACCCCCAGCATCCTACTTGGGAGGGAGAAGGCATTCCTGGCTGAGGGGAAGCTGCCGTGGTGGGTGTGTTCCTGAGCATGTGCAGAATGTGCACCTCTGAAATTAAGGAAGAGACACCTCCCGCCCTAGAGGTAGGGCTCCCAGGCGCAGAGAAACACCCCCATTGGAGAAGATTTGGAGTGCTCTGATACGGGCCATTTTAAGACTTGTGGACTTCAACTCCCAGAATTCCCCAGCCAGCCACTCACTCCAGGTTGCTTCTCTCCTTGATTAGTTTCCATCCATTGCTTCTCGTCCTGCCTTCGGGCGCTTTGGGAAATAAACTGACCCCCCCCCCTCTTCTTTGGGGCAGCCCCCCAGATACTGGAAGGCTGCTATCCCGTCCCCCCTCGGCCTTCTTTTCCTCTAGACTGGCCAGACCCAAATCCTGCAACCGTTCTTCATCGGCTTCAAATCGGCTTCAGGCCTCGCCAGCCCTGAAGTGCAGCCCCCCCCAGCCCGTGTCCTGCCCTTCACCTTATCACCAGGCGCATTTCCTGCCATTCAATCCGTTTCCCCCCCGCCGGCCGGTCCGATCCGGCCCTGCCCTGCCGGCCCTTCCTGTTTCCTTTCCGTTCTCTTCCCCCCCCCGCCCCAGAACTCTGTTGCTGCAAAACATCCCATGCAAAAGGTCTGCAGAAGATCCCGAGCAAAATTCACGCTTCCAGGGGTGTAAATTGGGGTGCAGGATGATTGTAGCACCCCTGATTTTGATCCAGAGGAGACCCCCCCCTCTTCTTCTTTTTTTTTTTGCAGGCTGCCTCTCCCCCCATCCCCAAACCAGGAGTCTGAATTTTAAAAATGCAGAGGCAATTCTCAATCCAAGCATCCATAGAATAGAATAGAATAGAATAGAATAGAATAGAATAGAATAGAATAGAATAGAATAGAATAGAATAGAATAGAGGAATGGAATGGAATGGAATGGAATGGAATAGAATAGAAGCTGGAAGGGACCTTGGAGGTCTTCTAGTCCAGCCCCCTGCTCAAGCAGGAGACCCCATATCATTTCTGACAAATGGTTGTCCAATCTCTTCTTAAAAACCTCCAGTGATGGAGCGCCCACGATTTCCGGTGCCCAGCTGTTCCACTGGTTAATTGTTCTCACTGTCAGGAAGTCTCTCCTTAATTCCAGGTTGCTTCTCTCCTTGATCAGTTTCCAACCATTGTTTCTCATCCTGCCCTCTGGTGCTTTGGAGAATAACGTGACCCTCTCTTCTTTGTGGCAGCCCCTCAGATGCTGGAAGACTGCTATCGTGTCCCCCGTTTCTTCTTTTCTCTAGACTAGCCAAACCCAAGTCTCGCTTTGTGTCCATTTCCCTGCCCAGGCCTGCCACCCTCGCCAACCCTCCCTCCCCTGACTGGCACCAGAAGCTGCCCTTCCACGTTCATAGAAAGCCCAGCCAGCAACAGGAGCTGCAAACCCTGTCGGATTTTTCAGCCGGATTGCCCGGGGCGTAGGAAGGGAGCAGCCCTCCCCGAGTTTAATTTGCAAAAAAAAATTGCAATTTTTTTTGTAAATGCAGGCAGCTTTTTTTGCAAATGCCCCCAAAGCGCCAGGCGCCGTCAAGGGCACCCGGCTCTGCCTCTTGACGCTACGTTTTCCACTCCTGCCAAATCCTGTCGAATAGAGAGGGTTCCTTTCCCTTTGGAGGAAAAAGGGAGGGGAGGGAAGGGAAAGGGGGGGAGGGCTCCCTCCCGGAAGCTGCCAGCAAATAGGGCACCTGCTCCCCATCGCCATGGCAACACCATCCAGGCTGATTTCTTCCTCTCTCTCTCTCTTTCATCCGCCCAAGCATCCTTTTTTTTTAAAAAAAAATTTTTTTTTATTTGCATCAGGAGGATTTCCCAGCCAGCCACTCTAAACCAGCTATGGAGGGTTTGAGAAGGCAAAGCGGCTTAGCCGGGCTGCCCCACCCCAAGGGTTGTCTGTCCTTCGATCCCAGCTGGGATTAAAGAGACCCAAAAAGAGGGCAAGAGGAGGGATGCCCGGGCTCCTCCAGTCCCCTCTGTAGCCTGGACTTGCTCTTCCCTGCTCCCCACCCCGTCCCAACCCGTGCCTGGGGTTGCCCTCTGCAGATCCTTCGGTCAGCCGGGCCTTCTCTGAATACGGAAGGATAGGATAGGGAATGCTCCAACACTGGAAGTTTTTATGTCTGAAATGGGATAGGGTCTCTTGCCTGAGCAGGGGGTTGGACTAGACGACCTCCAAGGTCCCTTCCAAGTCTGTTATTCTATTCTATTCTCTTCTATTCTCTTCTATTCTCTTCTATTTTCTTCTCTTCTCTTCTCTTCTCTTCTCTTCTCTTCTATTCTTATTTGTAATTCTATTCTATTCTATTCTATTCTATTCTTATTTGTAATTCTATTCTATTCTTATTTGTAATTCTATTCTATTTTATTCTATTCTATTCTTATTTGTAATTCTATTGTATTCTATTCTTATTTGTAATTATATTCTATTATATTCTTTTCTATTCTTATTTGTAATTCTATTCTATTTTATTCTATTCTACTCTACTCTCTATTCTATTCTTATTTGTAATTCTATTCTATTTTATTCTATTCTATTCTTATTTGTAATTCTATTCTATTCTTATTTGTAATTCTATTCTATTTTATTCTATTCTATTCTTATTTGTAATTCTATTGTATTCTATTCTATTCTACTCTACTCTCTATTCTATTCTTATTTGTAATTCTATTCTATTTTATTCTATTCTATTCTTATTTGTAATTCTATTCTATTCTTATTTGTAATTCTATTCTATTTTATTCTATTCTATTCTTATTTGTAATTCTATTCTATTTTATTCTATTCTATTCTTATTTGTAATTCTATTCTATGCTTATTTGTAATTCTATTCTATTTTATTCTATTCTATTCTTATTTGTAATTCTATTGTATTCTATTCTTATTTGTAATTATATTCTATTTTATTCTATTCTATTCTTATTTGTAATTCTGTTCTATTCTATTCTATTCTATTCTATTCTATTCTATTCTATTCTATTCTATTCTATTCTATTCTATTCTACAGCATTTGGCACCATTCAGATGGTGGAAGGCCTGAGCAGGGAAATGGAGAGAAAGCCAGATGCAAAGGAAGAGGTCCAAGGTCATGAGAGGGTGAATGGAGAGAGCTAGACCAGGTTGTCCCTGCTGAGAAACCTCTGGGGGCTTTGGAACTACAATTCCCATCACACCCCTGCAAGACCAGACTTCACAGCCTCAGCCCAGCTCAAGCAGAAACACAGCAAGTCTTTTCCTCAGGGTTTCTCAAACTTGGTAACTTGAAGACCTGTGGACTTCAGCTCCCAGAATTCCCCATCAAGCTAAGACAATTAGCAGAGGAAGTCCACGCTGGCCGGGGAATTCTGGGAATTGAAGTCCACCTGTTTTCAAGTTCACCAGCAGGCAGGCTGGGGAATTCTGGGAGTTGAAGTCCACCCGTCTTAAAATTCAATAGCATGCTGGCCGGGGAATTGCTCAGTCGTGGTCGTAAGCCAAGGATTAGCTTGCGTTCCGTTTTGGGAGTTAATGCTTGTCCGGAAATGTACAATGCACCTCCACAATATTTAGAGAAAGAAAAAAAAAGAAGAAGCAATATCCCAGAAGCCAAACAGAACGTGCCGTTTGACGCCGCTCTGCTGTGCTCCGTGGGGAGAAAGGTGGATGGGTCCACTCACCTGGATAGAAGTCCTTGGACTTGGAGAGCTTAATGGTGGCTCCGGTTTCCTTCTGCAGCTGGACGATGGTTTGACCCCCTTTGCCGATGATGGATCCGGCGGCATAGCTGGGGATCAGGACCTTAAGGAAGTACTCGCCCTCTTCTGCGGGAAAGGAAACAGAGGCAAAAAAATCTCGCGAGGCGTCACAGGCATTCCCGATCAAGCGAAAGCCGGCCCTTTCTCCGGCTGTGGTGAATCTAGGAAACGACTCCAGGGAGTCCTCGAATTACGACCGCTTGCTAGCGACCATCCCAAGTGACAACGGCAGTGGGAAAAGGGACTTACGACCCTTTGGCTTCCCATTACAACCGTTGCAGCCTCCCTGTGGTCGCGTGATCAGAATTCAGACGCCTGGCAACCGGTTCAAATTTATGACGGTTGCCGCATCCCGGGATCACGTGATCCCCTTTTCCGACCTGCTAACCACCAGAGTCTACGGGGGAAGCCAGATTTGCTTAACGACCGTGTGACTCGCTCCACTAACTGCAGGGATTCATTTAAGAGCCGTGGCGAGCAAGGTCGTAAAATGGGACGAAAGTCGCCTAACAACTATCTGAGTCGTAAGTTGAGGGCCATCTGTAACTGGGTTTGAGTCTTGAGGCCCATCAAGGAATGGGGTCACTTTGTGTAGCTTTCAGATCAGAACTGCAAAGGGCAGGAAGGTTGCAGCTGGGATCCGGACTTTTAATTTATTTTGATGTATTTATTAGGCTAAAGGCGACTCTGGGCGGCTTACAAACATTACAAGCCCTTAAACGTGAAAATAATAAACAGCAACAACAATGATTTATAATTAAAAGATGGGGAGGAAGGAAGCGAGAGACACACAAGTAGGGTCTTTTCCTAACCCTATCCCATCGTCAAACTAAGGACCACCTACAAATAAATTATTCTGCAGAAAGCAAAGTCATATTCTCTGGGGACCGGCCCATCCCACAACTCTCTTAGTTCTCCAACTCGGCACTGAATCTGAAACAACAATCAACACCTGAACAGCCATCAACACCCTAATTAACACCTAAAAGCCACACACAATCCGGCCACCGTATAAATACAGGTAATCCTGGACGTAAGTCAAGGACTACCTGTACAACGGGTAGAACAATCAGAATTCTATTCTATTCTATTCTATTCTATTCTATTCTATTCTATTCTATTCTCCCTATAAATAGTTTATAGAATAGAATAAACCCTTTTCTATATTTTATTCCATTCTATAAACCCTATAAGTGGCAAATGCTGGAGCAGGAGTTGGACTAAAAGACCTCCAAGGCCCCTTCCAACTCTGTTCTTCTATTATTCTGTTACTCTGTTATTCAGTATTCTGTGTTCTATTCTGCAACCCTGAGGACTAGAAGCTTGACTTTGCTTCCAAGCTGAACGAAACTCTTTTTATTCCTCACCCAGTTTGACTCCGCCCTCACTTTCAAACTCCTCCTCGGAACAGTCTTCCCTAACCTCAGTGGCAACTGTGGTTTTCTTACGCTTGTGTGAATGGAGCTGTTTCATTCATCCTCGCATTACAATCCAAAGCTCTGACTGCAGCTATTTCCAGCAACAGGGAAAAGCCAATCCTGAAACTGCAGGCTTGAAGCAAAGTGGCCTTGCCGTAATTTAATAATCGGTAGCACAATCTAATTTGCTCTGTCTGCTCAAAATGAGAGTTTCGTTACGAAAAAAAAAGAGAGAGAGAGAGAGAGAGAGAGAGAGAGAGAGAGAGAATGCCGTTACGATTTTGTCCAAGAGACTCAAGCCAACAGAGCTGTGGCAAGCGTGCAAACTTCCCAGCCTCCACGGCTGTGCTTAAAATATTAATTGTTGCCCTGACTCCTTTAGCCGAAGCATTTTCAGATATTTGGATATAATTGGAGGAGAACTGCTGCCTCCTCTTTTGATCGCGTAATGACTCAGTTGAGAGATAGAAGAATCAGCTCTCAGGATGCCAAAACGGTTGCATTCTCCAGGACAGGCAGTCCTCGATTTACAGAGTTCGTTTAGTGACTGTGTGAAGTTACAGCGGCACCGGAAAAAGTGACTTAAGGACCGTTTTTCACACCTAGGACCATTGCAGCCACCGGCCATCAAAATCCAGATGCTTGGCCACTGACTTGGCCACTGACAGTTGCAGAAATATCCCGGGGTCACGTGATCCCCTTTTGCCACTTTCTGACGAACGAACTCCACGAGGGATCCGGACTCACTTAACCACCGTGTTGCTCCCTTAACGACCGCAGCGATTCACAGGACAGCGGTGGCGAGAAAGGTTGCAAAAACGGGGCAAAACCCCCTTAAGAAATGTTGAGTTCAATTGTGGATGTGAGTCACAGGACTGCCTCTCCTAGGATTATGGTCAAGTGCATTTGCGCCCATCTTGGGGTTCAAGACAACTCTGGAGTCCAAGCGAGAGGACTTCCTGCCTTCCACCCTGCTTACAATCCCCTCTCCACACCCACACACACACCCACATATACACACACACCTTGATTGCAACAACAACAATAAAATTAAATCTGGTTTGGCGTTTCTCCGGGGAAGCATATGGCGAGCGGCGCAAGGGTGCAGGGAGGACGTATGCTCTTATCCGGCCTTCCCAATCCGTCCCTTCCCCTTCGCTCAGGAGCATCTATTTTTAACCTGACCCGAAAACGGAAGGGTTGCTCCTGCACAGAGCTTGTTACCCCGGAAGGAGGCTGACCTACTTCGGCTGCCGTCTCACCTAGGCTCGGGAAGACGTGATGGAGAAGCTGGTGAGAAAAACAGGTGATCTGGTCTCAGCGCTGCTCCTCCCATTGCAAAAGTCTCTCTCTCCCCCCCCCAATCGCTCCATTAAACTCTCCCGATTGAGAGCGCAGGCCTCTCTCGTTCACACATGCACACAAAGATGCCTTCTCTTCCACTTTTTTTTTTTTTAAACCAACCTAAATCCCACAGCACAACGGAGCACCTTGCCCTGTTTTCCTTGGTGACCTACAGAAGGCAAGGCTAAGGTTCCCCATGGAGACCGTCGCGGCTGTTCGGGATAGATGAAAACCAGTGATGGGGGATCATTGGATGGAGAGCCCTCTAGAATCTAAGCCCACCCTAGGAAGCGGGGGATTTTCAACTCCTGTTCAGGCACAGGAGTAAATTTCAAATCAGAATAGAGCTGGAAGGGACCTTGGAAGTAATAATAATAATAGTAATAATAATAATAATAATAATAATAATAATAGTAGTAGTAGTAGTAGTAGTAGTAGTAATAATAATAATAATAATAATAATAATAATAATAATAATAATAATAATAATAATAATAATAATAATAATAAAGTTGGAAGGGACCTTGGAGGTCATCAAGTCCAACCTCCTGCTCAGGCAGGAAACCCCATACCATTTCAGACAAATGGCTGTCCAGTCTCTTCTTAAAAACCTCCAGTGTTGGAGCATTCACCGCTTCTGGAGGCAGGTTGTTCCACTGGTTAATTGTTCTAACTGTCAGGAAGTTTCTCCTTATTTCTAGGTTGCTTCTCTCTTTGGTTAGTTTCCATCCAGTGTTTCTTCTAGTTTTTTCTTCTAGTCCAGTGGTTCTCAACCTATGGGTCGGGACCCCATTTGGGGTCGATCGACCATTTCACGGGGGTCGCCAAGCAAGGCTGTCCGCCATTTTTTTTGTCCGCCATTTTTTTTTGTCCGCCATTTTTCCCCCTTTTCCGGCAGGTGCCTTACCTCCTTTGGGCTGGGCCAGCTGGTGGTCGGCCTGCTCCGTCTCTGCCGCTTGCCAGCTATGCCTCGGCCGGCGCAGGGGGCGGAACCACGCATGCGCGGCGCTCCCGGGCAGGGAAAGTCCTCGACTTACGACCGGTTGCGTAGTCCTCGACTTACGACCGGTTTAGTCCTCGACTTATGACTGGTTTAGTCCTCGACTTACGACCGGTTTAGTCCTCGACTTATGACCGGTTTAGTCCTTGACTTACGACCGGTTTAGTCCTTGACTTACGACCGGTTGGGGTCGCGGCATTAAAAAGGTTGAGAACCACTGTTCTAGTCCAACAGGAGACCCAAGACCCTTTCAGACAGTCTTTTCTTAAAAGCTTCCAGTTTTGGAGCAGCCATAACGTCTGGAGGCAAGAAGCTGTTCCACTGGTTCATTGTCCTCACTGTTAGGCAGTTTTCCCCTAATTCTAAGTTGCTTCTCTCCTTGGTTAGGTTCCATCCAGTGTTTCTCGTCCTGCCCTCTGTTGCTTTGGAAAATAAGTTGAGCCTCTCTTCTTGGTGGCAGCCCCTCAGATATTGGAATCCTGCTATCATGTCCCCCCCTAGTCCTTCTTTTCTCTAGACTGGCCAAACCCAAATCCTGCAACTGTTGTTCATATGTTTTAGTCTCCAGGCCTTTAATTATCTTAGTTGTTCTTCTCTGCACTTTTTCCAAAGTCTCAACATCTTTTTTGTCATGTGGGGACCAAAACTGGATGCCGTACTCCAGGTATGGCCATACTAAAGCTTTCGAAAGGCGGTACTAATTTTTTTATAAAAAATAAACTTGGCCTAATCCATCTTTGCAGGATTGCAAAACAGACCGGATCGTAAGCTGGATCCCCGGAATATAGTGAAATACACATACAAACCCAGCAACGCCGAGACAAGAGCCAAGATTAAAATTACCCAGACTTTCAAACATTCCAAGTGTGCGGCTGGGAGGCCTTTAGCCGATGGAGTTAAAGCGATTTGCACAAACAGAGATTAGAAATTGGGTGCACCCTAGAGAACTGTCAGACGAGAGATGGATTGCAGGCAAAGTAAAGCAATTTTTTTTTTTCTTTTGCAGCCATACAGAATTTATTGGAATGCTTGCAACTCGGGGCTCCTGCCTGAAATAGCTGTGCGGGAAGTCAATGCACTTGCTGACAAAGAAACGGATCCATCAAGTCCACTCCTTGCAGTGTCAGCCAGCCTGAAGCTCTTGCTACGCTCCAAAACTTCAGGGCAGGGAAAATCCTCAAACTTCTCAGAGTGGAAGGAGAGTATCTAGAGCAGGGGTACCCCGAAGTTTCCCCGGCATTCTGGGAGTTGAAGTCCTCAAGTCTTAAAGTTGGCAAGGTTGGATACCCCTGCTCTAGATACTCTCCTTTCACTCTGGACTTTGAGGATTTGGGCCTAAAAAATACCTTTCCTTTTTCAGAAGATTTTGTGACCTTCTTCCCACGCCTTTAATTTTTTTTTTTTTTTAATTCTACCTTTATTATTTTTGGAAATAGCTCAAGGCGGCAAACATACCTAATACTCCTTCGTTCTCATGTTTTTCTCACAACAACAACTCTGTGAGGTGGTTTGGGCTGAAAGGCTGGGATTGACCCTAAGTCACCCAGCTAGCTTTCATGCTTAAGGCGGGACTAGAACTCGCCACCTCCTGATGATCGGCCCACAGTCACTTAGCTAGCTTTCATGCTTAAGGCGGGACTTGAACTTGCCACCTCTTGGTGATTGGCCCACAGTCACCCAACCAGCTATTGTGCTTAAGGCGGAACTCGAACTCGCCACCTGCTGGTGATTGGCCCAGAGTCACCCAGCTGGCTTTAATGCTTTAGGCAGCATGGTTGGCTGGGGAATTCTGGGAGTTGAAGTCCGCAAGTCTTAAAGTTGCCAAGCTTGGACATGCCTTGATCTAGGCATAACTCACTAATGCAAAAAAGTCATCACAGTTTCTAACTATCCTCTTTGTGTG
>NW_015387439.1:11053-12881 GCF_001527695.2 Protobothrops mucrosquamatus
ACTCGAACTCGCCACCTGCTGGTGATTGGCCCAGAGTCACCCAGCTGGCTTTAATGCTTTAGGCAGCATGGTTGGCTGGGGAATTCTGGGAGTTGAAGTCCGCAAGTCTTAAAGTTGCCAAGCTTGGACATGCCTTGATCTAGGCATAACTCACTAATGCAAAAAAGTCATCACAGTTTCTAACTATCCTCTTTGTGTGTTTTGGGGCCTGGGAGCTGAGAATAACAGACGTTCTGTTTACTTCCTGGAACATAACTTGCTTTCTTTAAAAGATGCTTTCCGTTGCCCTTGGTTACCTTAAGAATCTGGTCCTTTCTCCTTCAGATGTTTGCTTTTGAAGCTGGGCCCAGGAATTGTGGCCACACACATGGGTCTTCCTACAAAAGACAAGGGTGGTGGGGGTTTTCCCCCGATACTTGCAAGCGGGCACTGTCGAAAAGGGATAATCCTAACCCTAAAAGTGAATATTTGCTCTCAGCTGATGCTGCTTCTAGAGACAGACTAAGGGTGGTGGGTCCCTATCAATATATATATATTAAAAGGGTGTCAGTTCAGTTAACCAGGTTTAGTAGATAAAAGATTGGGTTTAATCCAGTGTTTCTCAACCTTCGCAACTTTAAGATGTCTGGACTTCAAATCCCAGCATTCCTCAGCCAGCATGCACAGACTTTGACTCCCAGAATTCTCCAGCTAGCCTGCATGGGCTGCAAGTCCCAGAATTCCCTAGTCAGCATGCACAACGTTCAATTTCTAGAATTGCCCAGGCAGCATGCATGAATTTCAAGTCCCAGAGTTCCCCAGCCAACATGCTTAATAATGTCTATTTGATGTTTCTCTTTTTCTCTTCTTCCACTGCGCCGCATCAATTGGTACCGACGCTCATCGCCAACAAATGCACCCATCTCAGCTTCCCTCCGCTTGACCGTAGCCTTCAAAGGGGTCACTGTGGCGTCCCTCCAGACGACACGTTTAAACCATTGGTAGAAACTTGGCTTAACTACAATGCGTTCCAGTTTAAACACAAGCCATCTTTCAAGGCTCTTCCTGAGGGAGACCGGGAGAAACTCAACGTACGTCTATTCTTGGACGTCTTGGAAGGTTCTCTAAGCAGAGGGATCTTCAGTCCAAATCCACTTAAAGGAATTCCCTCTCAGGTGGATTAAAGCAGCTAAGTCATTAGAACTGTATTGGAGCCCAAGCTGATCAGCCAAGAGAAAGGAGCTTTTCCTCGTTTCTACCTTCCGACGCAGAGAAAAGTTGGCATGACTTTTCAGGCCTCCTTCTCTGAAAACTTGAAAAGTTTAGTCTAGGGCTGGGATAGGCAACCTCGGCTCTTTTATGACTCAACTCCCAGAATTCCTGAGCCAGCCATGCTGAGGGGAAAGGGAGAGATTTCCATGCTGAGCCATGCTGGCTCAGGAATTCTGGGAGTTGAAGTCCACCAGTCATAAAAGAGCCAAGGTGGCCTACCCCTGGTCTAGTGGTTAAGACACCAGGCTAGAAAGGAAGAGAGCATGAGTTCAAATCCTGCCTTAGACATGAAAGCCAACTGGGTGACTTTGGGCCAATCCCCAGGAGACGGTGAGTTCTAGTCCCGCCTTAGGCATGAAAGCCAACTGGGTGACTTTAGGGCCAATGCCCAGGAGACGGTGAGTTCTAGTCCCACCCTAGACATGAAAGCCAACTGGGTGACTTTGGGGCCAATGCCCAGGAGACGGTGAGTTCTAGTCCCACCCTAGACATGAAAGCCAACTGGGTGACTTTGGGGCCAATGCCCAGGAGACGGTGAGTTCTAGTCCCACCCTAGACATGAAAGCCAACTGGGTGA
>NW_015387439.1:12975-21362 GCF_001527695.2 Protobothrops mucrosquamatus
GGAGACGGTGAGTTCTAGTCCCACCCTAGACATGAAAGCCAACTGGGTGACTTTGGGGCCAATGCCCAGGAGACGGTGAGTTCTAGTCCCACCCTAGACATGAAAGCCAACTGGGTGACTTTGGGGCCAATGCCCAGGAGACGGTGAGTTCTAGTCCCACCCTAGACATGAAAGCCAACTGGGTGACTTTGGGGCCAATCCCCAGGAGACGGTGAGTTCTAGTCCCACATTAGGCATGAAAGCCAACTGGGTGACTTTAGGGCCAATCCCTCCCAGCCCACCTCACCGAGTTGTTGTTGTGGGCCAAATAGAGGAAGCTGTGTCAGTTATGTTCACTGCCTTGAGTGATTTGCAAAAGTAATAAAGGCGGGATATAAATAAATAATAAAAAATCAAGGCCCCCTTCACTCTTTGCACCCTGCCAGGCTTCGCCCCGGCTTGCAAAGACTGGGTTAAACCAGAAAAACCCTCTTCTGTCCAACTAATTCCATTTCGAGGCCTCCTCAATATCGCAAGGATCCGGCATCCTTGCCTCTGCCAAAAGTCACTCTCAATTTAATTAGAACTGGGGGGGGAGTCTTGACCCTCCCCAAATCAATGTGATCGGCTGACCTTAAGCTCTAAAAATAATTCCTCTCTCTTCGTCCCCCCAGCTCTGAGTTCTGCCTTTTGTCTTTCAGTTGCTTCTGTTTTTGTTTCTAGTTTCTTTTTAGTGCTGTCTGTTGATCACATTCTGGTTCTAAATCAGAGGTAATTCCAACCTTGAGAACTTTAGGATTTGTGGACTTCAACTCCCAGAATTCCCCAGCCAGCCACAGCTGGCTAGGGAATTCTGGGAATTGAAGTCCATCCATCTTAACGTTACCAAGGTTGATCACTCCTGATTTGGAGTCAGAAACCAAAAGCCAGGTGATCCATTTAAAGCTGAGTGGCTTAGTTTCTGGTGCTGATGTCCAAGCTTGGCAACTTGAAGGCTTGTGGACTTCAACTCCCAGAATTCCCCAGCCAGCGGCTGGCTGGGGAATTCTGGGAATTGAAGTCCATCCATCTTTCATGTTGCCAAAGTTGAAAAAAAAAGCTGCTTTAGGAGATGAGCAAGCTAAACTTCAGCTTCCAGCAATCATGTGCTCAGTTTAAGCCAGCATCTCCGTCAAATCGGCTTAAGGTGCCTGATTAAATCCCTGGCCACCGTCGCCGCCCGGACCGCCACGCTCTCTCGACTGTCATCCCAGCATCCTCCACGGGCACCCTGCACACCTGCAGTCAGTCCCTGCTTGGGCCATCAAGGACCGCGGGAGGCTAAAGACGAGAGCCGCTCTGCAAAACCAATAAGCCGGGATAGGACAAGATCCATCCAAGCTTACAGCTAGTCCTCTACTTACAGCCGTTTGCTTAGTGACCGTTCAAAGTTACAACGGCACTGGAAAAAGGGACTTCTGACCCTTTTGCACACTTAGGACCGTGGCAGCATCCCCAGCGTCACGTGATTGACATTTGGATGCTGGACCACTGACTCACATTTACGACGGTCGCGGTTGAGTCACATGATCCCCTTTTGCGACCTTCCGACAAGCAAGACCGGATTCACTTAACAACCGGGTTACTAATCAAACAACCGCAACTGCGGCGAGGAAAGTCATAAAATGGGGCAAGACTCACAATGTATTTCTCACTTAGCAACCAAAACGTGGTGTTCAATTGTGGTCATAAGCCGAGGACTGCCTATACCCATGTTTCGCCGAAAATAAGACCAGGTCTTATAGTCATTTTTGCTCCAAAAGACGCATTAAGGCTTATTTTCTGGTTAGGCCTTATATTCAGGGAAATATGGTACTAAATGCGTCCGTCTGGCTGACGATCTTAACTGGGGCTTATTTTTTGGGGTGGGGCTTATATTACGAGCGTGCTGAAAAATCACGCTAGGGCTTATTTTCCAGCTGGGTCTTTGCACAAATGAAATGGCCCGAAATAACAACCTCCGACCGCTTGGATCAACACCCTCCCCGGATGTGCCGACTGGTTCCTGCGAACGCCTCCATCTGCCCGGCTGGGAAGACTCTTCCGCCCCTTTGATTTTGGTGGCAGCCGGAGGAAGACCACCCGGTGGAGGGCAGAGAGCCCGGATTCCTCTGGAGAAGCGCGCTCCAAGTTGGCTGGAGACACCTGCCAACCAGCAGAGGTCAACCCAACAGTTAAGGGACCTAATAAAGGAGACTATGTGTAGCTCAGGATTGAAATGAGGGCTCCTGGGCGCTCTCTGAGCTGGGTGGTTTTCTTGCAGATGTTTCATGAGCCAAACTAGGTAACATCATCAGTGTTAGGTTAACTCCCCCTCCCTTCTAGCACGGATGATGTTACCTAGTTTGGTCATGAAACGTCTGCAAGAAAACCACCCAGCTCAGAGAGCACCCAGGACCCCACAGTCCTCCTCCTCCTCCTCCTCCACTCCACAAACCCCTCTCCCTTCTAGCACGGATGATGTTACCCAGTTTGGGTCATGAAACGTCTGCAAGAAAACGATCAAGTTCAGAGAGCACCAAGGACCCTACAGATCTCCTCCTGCTTCTCCTCCTCCTCCTCTTCCTCCTCCTCCCTTCTAGCACTGATGATGTTACCTAGTATGGCTCATGAGACGTCTGCAAGAAAACAACCCATCTCAGAGAGCACCCAGGACCCCCTGAGTTAAGGGACCTGTTTGGAGATAAAGCCATTATTTCCTTGCTACCTTCAAGGTGGCCCCCTTCTGCCAAAGGCGAGGAGATGGCGTGCCCACTGGAGAGGGCACAATCCGTCTCATTCACATGATATTGTTGCAAAGGGGTGTCCACGGGGAATGGTCCAAGGGGACCAAAAGTGTAAAAGTCTAAAAGTGGCCAAGGTTGGAGACCTTTCCTCTAAAGACCCTTCCTCTACCTCTCTGCTTCTTTCAGCTTTTCATGGTCGGCCGTCTTGATCTCCACGAAACGCATCGCTCCTCAGGGACTCGCTGCCCTGAGTGCACAGGGGCTCATGTCTCCCATCCATCAAGGAGGCAGACAGCCACAAGCTAGGAGGTCTTCACACAACACCCCTAGCTAGGTCAGCTGCAACCCTGATGATGGCTTTCCAACCCGGTGCTAAGCTAACCAGGCCCCCAGTAGAGGATCGCTTGGTCATTTAGCACTTCCGAACAGGGGTCTTCGAACTTGGCCTCTTTTAAGAGGTGTGGACTTCAAACAAACTGGGTTAGTTTTAACGAATGTTGGTGGAGGGGGGAGGGTTGTGTGCACATGAGTAGCGTCGAATCCAGTGCAGATCCGGCCCGTTTGATTATTTTACATTGCAGACCCAGAAAACAGGTGAACCCTGTTAAGTTTAAGTTTGCTGCACGCAGGACTTAACGCTTCTTGGCGCAAGCCACTAATTGCTTCTTTGATTGGGATTTGGGGGTTGAAGGCATCTCGCCTCAAAAGCAACAACAATCGCGACAACCAGACCGTGCCGCGGCGGGAAGAGTTGTTTCCCCTCCCAAACTTTGAAAGGTAGTTGATTCCTCAGCTCCTTACCCTCTGCTGCCACGTCTTTGGGAAAAGGGCTCCCCTGTGTTGCCAGGACCTGTAATCTCTCTCGGTATTAATTCAGTCCCACACACCATCTAAAAGGTGAAGGACCTGCTAGTGGTGATGGTGGCTGTACGGGGACATCTTCCCTTCCGGCCTTGGACCTGGTCTGTGGGTCTCCTCTCCCCTCGTAAGCCAGCTTTGCCTGGGCAGTTGTCGCCTCTGCAGCCATTTTGAGAGAAGCAGCAGCGTCCTGTTGCACCAGCCAAGAACGGGCTGTTTCCGCTTGGCGTCTTGGAGGACCATCAAAGAAAGATCTGAGCTGTCCACCAGCATGAAGGAGAAACCCCCCCAAGGCAAGGTCAGGCTGGGATGTCAGGAAGCCTCTGCAAACTCCACCCTCCCACCTCGTCTCGGAAGGCTGCCGAGGAGTTTCCTAGCTAAAAATACCCCTCCAAATCCATCTTCCAGGGTCCCTCAACCGGATCTTCTGCCTGGCCCTAGGCTTCGCCCTCCCTTCCCCACCCCACAGCCCCTGTAAGCACAGACTCTGGTTTGCCAGGCTCCTTTGCCCACGGCTCCAGCTCTTCCTTTGGGTCAGCCCAGCTGGCGAGGGTGCCACGCCGTCTCTGCCCTGCTCCAGCAAGGCCTGGCTGCCCACTGTCGGAGGGACCGGCTGGTCCCAAGGATGCTTTTTCCCATCCATGAAACCGGCACTGGGATTAGCGGCAAGCCAGAATTAATCCGATCATTTGCATCCCTTCCTATTTCGCCCTTCCGACATGCTCCAGCGAGCTTCCCTTTAAAAAAAAGCCAGACCCCTAACTTGATCCAGGCTAAAATGTCCCACCCGGTTTCAGCTTCCCTCCCTCTTGGGTTCAGGGCGGCGCAAAGGCACACATGCACACATGCTCTTCGAAGACCCCCCACCTCTCCAGGCTGACTGACCTCTGGGCTGTGCCATGAGGCCTGTCTGGCCTTCCCCCGTGCGCGTTTCCAGAACCATCCGTTGTCCGTTGCAACGTGCGTGCACACACACGCTAGGTACTACGAACGCATCTCGGTGCGTTCCCTCCCTGCCTCCCGCCTCTCCATCGTGCCCTGCAATTCACTCCCTTCTTCTCCCATCCTGGAATCCGCCCAACGTCACCCAGGCTGACCCCCCCCCCACAATAAAAGCAAAATTGAGGCAGGGCCAGCCAGGCACTTTTAACCACCACGGTCAGTCTGATGTCTATGAAGATTCTCGGTCATCCAGGTCATCACACAAAGTGTTGTGTGGTTTGGTTTGGTTTTTTTTTAATTTTTGAAAGGCAACTGGACTGATTTTTTTTTTATTGTTTTGGAGGAAGAAGAATACGTTTCGCTTCCTGTCCTGGAAGCTGATAAAGCTGCAACTGATGAAAAATAAAAAAATTAAAAAAAATAAAAATCAGTCCAGTTGCTTTTCAAAATAAAAAGCACTTTTGATACACCACGATCTGCTTTCCGCCGGCAAACTCAGCTTCGTCTCCTCCTTCATCGTCTCTGATGCAGGCTGCTTGGGACGGCCCCCCAACCGGGAACCCGTCTTTCTGGCCTGTTTTTTTCTCCTTCTTCCTTCCTCAAGTCAATCAATCAATCGGAATAGAGCTGGAAGGGACCTTGGAGGCCTTCTAGTCTAACCCCCTGATCAAGCAGGAGACCCTATACCATTTCAGACAGGGGGCTGACCAGTCTCCTCTTAAAAACCTCCAGTGATGGAGAACCCACAACTTCTGGAGCTAAGTGGTGTTCCACTGGTTAATTGTTCTCATTGTCAGGAAATTCCTCCTTAGTTCCAGGTTGCTTCTCTCCTTGATTCACTTCCATCCATTATTTCTTGTCCTGCCCTCAGGTGCTTTGGAGGATAGTTTGACGCCCTCTTCTTTGTGGCGGCCCCTCAAATACTGGAATGTTTTTCCCCCTCCTTCTTTTCTCTAGACTAGCCAAACCCAAATCCTGCCACCGTCCATCCTTCATATGTTTTCATGTCCAGGCCTGAATAGCCAAAGTCCCCCTTTGACTATTCAGGCCTCCTCTCCTAGCCTTATTTATTTCAGATCTCTCTGGTCCGAACATCATCATCATCATCAAAGCAGGACCTTTTCCTCCAGGAACCCAGCGCTGTTTCTCAGCCATATTTATTGCTTTCCACCCTAACGCCGCAGTTCCCGATCAGCATCGCCAAATGTTAATTGCCTGGCGAGGGCGAGGGGGGGGGGGTGTCAGCGCTGACTCCCTGCCTGCCTGGGCAGCCACGCGTTTCAACGCCTTTCGGTGGGCGCCGCTACAGCCCCGATCATCATTCGAAGCAATAAAACAGACCCAGATGCAATCACGATGTAATCACCATCATGATAAGAAGGAGTCTATTCTGAGCACGGGGGAGGAAGACACACACACACACACACACACACACACACACACACAAGTGTTTGAAACCTCGCAGAATTGAAGTTGCCCTTCACAGAAATTAGCTCAGCCGGGGGGGGGGGGGGAGAGGAAAGAAAGGAAGGGAGGGAGGGAGGAAGAAAGAAGGGAATGGGAAGAAGGCAGGAAGGAGGGAGAGAGGGAGGGAGGGAAGAAGGAAGGAAGGACGGACGGACGGAAGGAAGGAAGGAAGGGGAAGAAGGCAGGAAGGAGGGAGGGAAGAAGGAAGGCAGGGGAGGAGGAAGAGGAGGAGGTAGAGGAGGAGGAAGAGGAGAAGGAGGAGGAGGAATAATGAGTAGAAAATAGACATAAACTGACTGCTAATTCTCCTATTGGGGAGAAGGAGGAGGAGAGGGAAGAAAAGGAAGAGGAGGAAGGAAGGAAGGAAGGAAGGAAGGAAGGAAGGAAGGAAGGAAGGAAGGAAGGAAGGAAGGAAGGAAGGAAGGAAGGAAAGAAGGAAGGAAGGGGAGGAGGAGGAATAATGAGTAGAAAATACACATAAACTGACTGCTAAATTTTTCTATTGGAGTGAAAGAGGAGGAGGAGGGGGAAGAATGGATGGATGGATGGAAGGAAGGAAGGAAGGGAGGAAGGGATTACTAAAATATTCCTATTTTTTTAGACAGCCTGATGATTAAAATCCACACCTCAAAGCCAATCCTTTTCAAAGCAGTTTCCCCCCCCACCACATTCAGAAAAGCAGCAAATAAAACCAACACATCCCAAAAAAGATTCTTAGCTGGCATTGTCCCTCCTTCCTTGCCCAGAAATCCCTGGATCACCGGGTCCCTTTCGCATCCTTGTTTTTGTTCCCATTTTCACATCCTTCCCCTCTCCATTTCCTCCCTGCTATTGCTGCAGAGGCGGGGGGGGGGGAGAGAAAGAAGGGGGGGCTGACAGGTTTTCCATAGTCCCTCTGGGTGCCAAAAAAAAAAAAAATTAAAATAAAATAATAATTTAATTTTTCCACTCCCTTCCTTTCCTAAGCAGACAACCCGACTCCATTTTGACACCGCCAGCTGTGCCAGGGCTGGGGTGAACCCAGGGCTGGGGAAATGAGGGGAAAAGAGGGGTGTGTGTGTGCTTGTGTGGGTCCCTCTTTTGTGTGCGTCCACACACATCCACACCCCTTGTGTGCACACACATCCACACCCCTTTCCAGGCAGGAAAGGCGGAAGGTGGGAGCCGAGACGCTTTCCCTGGAGAAAGGCTGGGGAAGGAAGGGAAGGGCCCGATTCACCCAAGCCTTCCTCCTTCCAGGGCTGGTGCCGGAGCCCAAAAGAGAGAAAAAATCCTCTTGGGATCCAAGTAAGATCCTGGAGGGTGCAAATTGTGGGGGGGGGGGCTGTGAAGGAGGGGAAAAAAAAACCACATATTGGAGGCTGGGAGAAGAAATCCCCCCCCAAAAAAGGTGGAGAAACGAAGAAAGAGAAGAGGAAGGAAATGAAGGGGTGGGGGAAGAGGAGAGGAGACAAATTGGGTGGGGGGGGAGGAAAAATAGATCCAAGGGGCTTTGATAGAGAAAGAGAGACCTGTCCAGCTAGCCTGTTTGCCACCCCCCCTCTTTCGAAGAGATTTTTGGGATGATTCAGAGGGGGGGGGGGAAGAAGGCTCTTTTGCAGCAAAGACTAGGGGTGTCAGGGAGAGAGGAGCCTATTTGGGGAGAAAGGAGGGTCTTTGAAGGAGCCAGGGGTCCCTGTCGGAATTCCCAGACACGGACACCCCCCCCTCCCCATATATCCCAGCCCGGGGAAGGCGGTTCACCTTGCAGGTTGGGAAGCCGGCTCGGACCGGGGAAGGGTCTTTCCCGGTTGATTTCCTACATCTTTAGATTAAGCCGACCCCCCCCCTCGCTTCACCGACCCCCGTCTGCGCCCCCCAAGCGCCCCCTCCCCAAGTCTTCGCCCGGCCTCACCTCCCGTATTGCTCCTCTTGGTGCTGATGGCTTCGGTGGGGGTCTCCAAGGGCCTCTTCCTGGAGTCGGGGGGATCCGAATCCATGGGGGGCTGCGGGGCGGCTGGGGGGGGCTGCTGAGGCTGGGGCCCCCCTGGCGGCTGCGGCAGCGGCTGAGACGGCGTCGACGGCGGCGGCGGCGGCTGCGGGGGGGCCGAAGGAAAGAGCCCGTTCTGATGGACCGATCCACCTGCCAGCATTTTCCAGCCGAGGGCGCGGAGGACTCTCCCCCCCCCCACCGCCGTACCCGGGAGACTCCAGCAGGGGGAGGTGTGGGGGTGGGGAGGGGGGAGGGGAAAGAAAAAAAAAGAAGGATGCTCAGCTTTTAGGGAGGGGTGGGAGAAGGAGGAGGAGGAGGAGGGAGGGGCGCCCAGCTGAGGAAGAGCGGAGACATCCAGGTGCAACGGACCCGGGGCAGGGTCGCGACGGGAATTGGGGGGGGGG
>NW_015387439.1:21574-31348 GCF_001527695.2 Protobothrops mucrosquamatus
GGGGGGGGGAGGCTGCTTGTCTGTCCTCTAGTGTGCCCTCCATCCCTCCTGCCTTTTTCCTCCTCCCTCCTCTTCCTCCTTTCCTCTTGTGCTGGGCCAGCCGGGCCTACCTCTCAGGGTTCTTAGGGGGCTGAAGGGGGGCGCCCCGAGCGCTGGAGGTGGGATGCTCCCAGCATCAAACCTCCATCTTGCAGAGGCTGACAAGGCCATCCGGGGTGTGTGTGTGTGTCACTTTGAGGGGGCTGTTCCTCACCCGGCCCCGGTTTCCCAGGGGGGGGGTAGCACCCCTAGTTTTGCCTCATGGGGGCTCCACGCTGGGTCCCCCGAAAGATGCCATTGCAGAGAGGCCTAGATTGTTCCCAGGAACATTTTCTTTTAAAATAGACCGCAAGGGAAACTGAGGAAGACGCCTCCGGCTGCTTCCTAGTCCCCCCTCTTTCTGGCCTGCCCTCGTCCGTCCGAGGGACACAACCTTAATTTTGTCTTGCGTGGGTTACCAAACCGCCCCGTCCCTGCAGGCTGTGCCCGACTCGGACTCACAAAATAGACAAAACAGGCACAGACTTTATGAAAGAACTTAACCCAAACTGGGGTTTCAGGCCCCGGTTTCCTCGGATACAAATATAGCTGGTCCTCTACTTACAACAGTTTGTTTAATGACGGGTCAAAATTACGATGGTGCAGGAAAAAAGGGACTTAGGACCAATTTTCACGCAACTCTTGCCCCATCCCCACGGTCACGTGATCAAAATTCAGGCGCTTGACAACTGACTCGCGTTTGTGACGGTCGCAGTAGCGTCCGGGGGGGGGGGAGAAACCTGATCCCCTTTGGCGACCTGACAAGCCACGTCTATGGGGAAGCCCGATTCACTTAACAACCTTGTCACTAACTGAACCACTGCAGGGAGTCGCTTCACGACCGTGGCCAGGAACGGCCGTAAAATGGGGCAAAGGTCCCTTAGCCGCTATCTCACCGAGCGAGGAAAATTTTGGGCTCAGTTTTTGTCGTCAGTGGAGGACTTTCTCTGCCTTCTTTTTCTATCTGCAGAGAAAAGCAGAGATTTTTTGATGCTGGACATTTATAGCACAGGCTGCCCATCAATTTCTCCCCCCCCCCCTCTTCTCTCTCCTTTTTACTTGCTCCACAGATCCGACCTCACCCATAAGCACAAAAATAAATGAACTGCTTTTTTTTTTTTCCTGAGGAGCTCAGCATTTTGTCCAGCGGAGCTTGAAATGGGGATGCTGAGCTCCTTAGCAGATCCTGGCTGGGGATACATTTGGCCCCGATCCGGCTCCCAGCTACGGACGTTCAGGGCTATGAACAACCCAGGACCCCTCTCTCATCCACCCTGGGGTGCTCTTTGGGGATATTTTTTTTTTTTAATCATTTTCATCTTTATCCATGGCCCCTCCGCACACAAAGCCTTTAGGGATGTGCCTTAGTAAGCCGTTCTTCGGCATTTATCACCAGTGGGTGTAATAAGCCAGGTCTGCGTGAAGGGAGGCAGCACCCTACGTCCAAATCAGATGCTCAGGGTTCTTGGCAGGCCTTTGACTTCCCTTCCTTTACGGTGGCTCCGATATCCAGAAATGTAGGTAGTCAATAACTTAGTTTCCCCAGCCTCTCTAATGGGCAATGGGAAGGGAGGGAGGGAGGGAGGAGAAACAAGAAGAAGGGAAGAAAAGAAAGAAGGTAGAAGTGAAAGGAAGAGGGAAGGAGAGAAAGGAAGAGGGAGGGAGAGAGGGAGGGAGGGAGGAGGAGAAACAGGAAGAAGAAAGAAGAAGGCAGCGAAAGGAAGAAGAAAAGAAAGAAGGCAGGAGCGAAAGGAAGAGGGAAGGAGAGAAAGGAAGAGGGAGGGAGAAAAGGAAGGAAGGAAAGAAGAAAGGAAGGAGAAACAGGAAGGAGGAAGGGAAGAAGGTAGGAGCAAAAGGTATAGGGAAGGAGAGAAAGGAAGAGGGAGGGAAGGAAGAAGGAAGGAAGGAAGGAAGGAAGGAAAAGAGGGAATGGAAGAGAAAGAAGGAAGGAGAGAAAAGAAGAGGAAGGGAGGGAAGGAAGTAGAAACAGAGAAGGAAGGGAAAAAGAAAGAGAAAAGGAAAGAAAGAAAGAAAGAGTCACATGCCTAGAGCTGTGTTGAAACCCCCCCACCCCCCCAACGGACACCATTTGCCGCCCTAGGAAAAGAGAAACGGGGGGGGGGGTGGAGGCTTCCCAGGCAGCCTCTCTTTCAGGCCCTCTTTGCTTCTCAAGTGAATGGGGGCGGGTGGGGGGGGGGAAGAGCCTGGAGCAGATGGGCTTTTCATCCTGGCAGTCTTTGGCCGGCTCAATAGCGAAGGGGGGGGGGCAGCAAGTCAGCGGAGAACAGCTCCTGAATGTTAAGCGGCCGGCCATTGTCTTGGGTGGCCCATCTGTCTGTCCTTTCCTGCTCGCCTATTGTCCGTGGCTGACACATCTGGACTCCGGGCAGCCTGGATGCGCCCCCCCCTCCCGCTCCACAAACTCCCCAGAGCCCCCCACCCCTGGTCCTGCTGTCGGATGCCAGGCAAAGGAAGCTGAGCCCCCAAGGAACTCCCATCCTCCATCCTCCAAGGGGGACCTCCGCCTCCTTCCTCACCAACCTCACCCTCCCCCCTATTTCCTGATAGGGGCTGAGGGATCCACCCAGGGGATCCACCCTTCCTTTCTATCCACCTGGCCCCCTCCTAGACTTGCTGGAGAATTAATTTTGGCTCCAAAGGAAAAGAAAAGAAAAGACACACTCACAGATGTTGGTTGTCCAATTTCACGGCCTGCAACCTTTCCCGGAAGGAAAACACGGCGGGGAAATCTTCGTAAATCCTTTTGATTTTTTAAAATATCTGTACGTAAACCTGGGCCTAACACGTGATCTGTCTCCGCATAACTCCTAAAACGAGATAAAGAGATTCCGATCCAACAAATTATACATTTATTAATTGAGCAAAATGATCCAGGACCTTTGAAGGTGTCCAAATTGTTCCTAAAAGCTGTCGCAACGAGATTCCTGCTCTCCCCCGGGGCAAAATCTGGCACTGAGATCTTGAAGCACTGATCGTTTGGGATTTGAAACCTGTCAAATATTTTAATACTCAGCATTTAAAAATGGGAAAGGGGTTTCAAAAGTCACGGCGGCGGCCCGACTCTGCACTTGAAGCCTAGGCTTTTTAACAATGGCCTGCTTGTGGCCACCATTTTGACTTTTTTGACCTCATACCCTGCAGGCACCTTCATCTATCCACTCTGCCTTAAGTTGGCTCTCGCGCATCGTCTCTGCAAGCTTGCAAACAAACTGGAATGTTGGCCAAGTACTGTACTGACTTTATTTATCTATTCAATGTGTGTGCCCGCCATCTCACTGTTGAGGCAGCTCTGGGGACCCGGAAGGAGTTGGCAAGTGAGGTGAGATCTCCTAAACTGAACCATAAGACGATAATAAAGTATTTTTAAATGCTGGTCATGTGATCAAAATTTGGACACTTGGAAACTGGCATGTATTCGTGACAGTTGCAGTATCCCGGGCTCACGTGATCCGCTTTTGTGACCTTCTGACAAGCAAAGTAAAATGGGGAAGCCAGATTCACTTAACACCGTTATTAACTTAAGAACTGCAAGGATCCACTTAACAACGGTGGCAAAAATGGTCACAAAATGGGGCAAAATTCACTTAACAGCTGGAAATTTTGGGGTCACTCGGGGTTGTAAGTCGAGAAGTATCTCTGTGCACCTATTTATCTGTCCATCCATGTTTAATAGACAATAAGCAAAATAAAGTTTAACACCAAGTTAAAATGCATTCATTAAAAAATTAACATCGACGAAGGAGGACCACGTTAAATACAGACACTATTACAGTGTTTCTCAACCTTGGCAACTTGAAACTATATGGACTTCAACTCCCAGAATTCCCAGCCAGAATTCTGGGAGTTGAAGTCCACAAAGCACCCAGTTGCCATAGTTGAGAAAAAAAGGGACTCTAGTAAGAATAATAACATCTAAAATGAAAAAAACAGGGATCCTAGCCTAGAACTGAGTTTGCATGCTAGTCCGCTCCAGCACTGCCACCTGCTGGCTGCTTGTCCAACAATAGGCCAATATTTTATTTTATTTTATGATTTTATTTTATTTTATTTTATTTTATTTTATTTTATTTTATTTTATTATTTATTTTATTTTATTATTTTATTTTATTTTATTATTTTATTTATTTTATTTTATTATTTTATTTTTTATTTTATTTTTTATCTTATGTTATTTATTTTATTTTATTTTTTATTATTTTATTTTATTTTATTATTTTATTTTATTTTAAATTTTATTTAAGCATCTTTGCAGAATCCCCGATTTTGGGGAAATGGGGACCAAATAAGACCTTAGTCGCTGCAGGCTGAAGATCAACCGGAGGAGATTAAAGGCAACTTGGATCCCCAGCAGCAGAGAGACCCACTTCTGCAAAAGCAAATGACAAAATCCTCTTTCCCCACCCCACCCCCCCATCCTCCAAAGGGTTTACCCCTATAACTGGGGGTGCCAAGCTCTGCTTTTCATGCCTTTTGCACCCCACTTGGGGGGGGAGTGGGATGGGACCCAGAGGGCCCCCCCACCTGCAGGTTGTGACTCGGAGTAGCTGCCAACCGGCGGCGGCACCCGTCCGGAGGAAGGTGGGGGTGGGGGATGGGCAGGGGCAGGCAGCAGGCCATGGTTGCTATGGAAACCACCCGGATGCCCCCATGGCCTGCTGGGAGTGCGGCTAAGCAGTGAGCATGCTCCAGGGGGAGGGGGCGGAGGGAGGGAGGCGAGGAAGAGACTGGCATCAGATGGAGGCGGGCAGCCTTGAGTGGGCATTCGTGGGGAGCCGGGGGGGGGCCCCAAAGGCGAAGGCGGCCCTAGAGAGCATCCTGTGAAGCAGATCCCCCCCCAATGCTTTCTTCTTGGGAGGGGGGTCCCCTGTGCCAGCTTGCAGGCTGCCAAACTCCCGCCCAGCGATGCCCGAACGAGCTTTTCACTCTCCCGCTGGAGCAGAAGACCCAGCATCAGCTGCCACCCCCCCACCTGTCACTGCCAGCCCCGCCGGTCCCAGCTGAAGCCCTGGCAGGGCCCACCCCCTTCGGCCAACTGCCAGGCGCCGGGCTGGAGGGCCCCGAGGGCAGGAGCCCTCCTCTGCCCCCCTTGAGATGTCTGGGGAGAGCGAGGAGACCACCCGCCTTCGCAAGCCTCGTTTCTCCTACGAGGAGAACCAGATCCTCATCCAGGAAGTGCGCGCCAACTACGGCAAGCTCTACGGCAGCCAGAGCCGGCGGGTGACGGTGGCCGAGCGCCGGCGCGTCTGGGAGGGCATCGCTGGCAAGATCAACGGCATCACCAGCTGGAAGCGCACCGGCCAGGAGGTGCAGAAGCGCTGGAATGACTTCAAGAGGCGCACCAAGGAGAAGCTGGCCCGGGTGCCCCACTCCACCCAAGGGGCGGGCAGCGCCGGCGAGGAGGCCTTCTCGGCCGAAGAGGAGACGCTCTTCGCCATCCTGGGGCCTGGCCTGAGGTCAGGGCCGGGTCCAGGAGGGGCAGAGTCTGGGGTCTTGCAGGGCACGTCCAGCTGCGGGGCTCCCAGTTACCAACCGGCAGCGGAGCAGGGTATGGGTGAGTAGCTGCGATCCTGGGGCCAAAGGGTCAGGTGGGCATCAGGGAGCAGGCACACCCTGGACCAGGGGTAGGCAACCTTGGCTCTTTTATGACTCGTGGACTTCAACTCCCAGAATTCCTGAGCCAGCTGTGCTGGCTCAGGAATTCTGGGAGTTGAAGTCCACGAGTCATAAAAGAGCCCAGGTTGCCTACCCCTGCTCTGGAGCAACTGGTCAAGAGGAGGTTGGCATTTGGACCGAACTGGGTCCTGGAGAGGGGGGGGAGAAGACAGTTACTAGGAGCTGGAGCTGCTTTTGAAATGAAAGAGGGGTCCAGATGTCACCTGATCAAAGGCGACAGGCTTGTCGGGGTGCCTCTGAGCATGGGTCAAGTGCTTCCCTTCTACTGACAAGCCGACAGATAGTTTTATCTAACAGAAGAACAGAGCTGGAAGGGACCCTTGGAGGTCTTCTAGTCCAACCCCCTGCCCAGATTCTATAGCATTTCAGACAATTGACTGTCTAATCTCTTCTTGAAAACCTCCAGGGATGGAGCGCCCACCACTTCTGGAGGCAAGTAGTTCCACTGGTTAATTGTTTCTCACTGTCAGAAAGTTTCTCCTTAGTTCCAGGTTGCTTCTCTCCTTGATTTAGTTTCCATCCCTTGCTTCTTTTTCCTGCCTTCAGCCCCTCAAATATTCGAACACTGTTTAATTAACCTGGTTGAATTATTCACTCCCACTTAAGGTTTCACAATTCTGGCTGCTCCTGCTTTTTTATTATTATTATTATTGGTGGTTTGGGAAACGGCCTCTTTGAATGCTACATTGGTTTAGAGCTGGTTTGTGACCGTAAGCAACTGTCTAACTTCCTCTCCAAATAAAAGGAAGCCCTTTTCCATATATATTGGCATGGGGCAGTTGTGGGGGCTTAAGGGAAAGTTTGAGCCCAGCCACCTGTCCTCCCCCCTCACCCCCAATTTTTAAAGAGGCAAGAGACGGGTGCATCTCCCTGCTGTGGCTGGTGCCGTGGAAATGAAAGGGTCACGTCTGGCAAGGGGAATCCATCCACTGCAGCAAAAGAGAAAACGAAATAAAAAACCCCTGCGTGGCCCAAAGCCCTCCAGCAGTTCAATCAATGTAGATTTTACAAACTCCGCCACATTCTTTTTAAACTCTCTTTAAAAAAAAAACAAAAAACTGCTGGGTTAACAAACTCCAACATGCTTTATTCAGACAACTGAAGAACTACAGGTAGTCCTCGGGTTAGAGGAGCTCAGAGAGCACCAAGGACCCGGAACTATTTGCCTAAATATAGATATATTCTGGGAACTGTTGGGGAGGAGCCGTCTTCGCCCTCTGTCTCTCACACAAACGTCATCTAAACTTCACGGCCTCTTTCCCCTCTGAAATGCAGCCCCTGGGAATCCAGACCACATTCCACCACAGTAACTCTCTTTCCTTAGTCCCTACAGATCTGCCCACCAGGCTCAACGGCCCCGGCAGCCCAGAGACCTCTGCCCAGCCTTCCTGCTTGCTGAAACCCAAGGAACGAGACTCACCGCCGCCCCCTCCAGGCCAACCTTCATCATTGCAGATTGTCCAGCTGGCTCCGTCTCCGTCCTGCTTAGGCTGCCGGCCGCATCCCGAACATTCCCCGCCAGAGTTGTTGGGTACCACTCCCTGCCCTTCGACTTCGCCCCCCCTGCGGCGCCGACGTGCCCAGCTGGACCTGCCTGCCGAGCCCCCTCTGGATTTCCTTCAGGCTCAGAGGGAGACGGCTGTAGCCATCCGGGAGCTGACCTACACCCTGCGGCAAGGCCTGGAACGGCTCACGGATGTGGTGGCGGCACTGCTGCCCCTCCTTCCAGCCCTGCCCAACGGTCTGCTGCCCCCACAGGGGGAATACAGTCTCCCCACGGCAGCCCCGGGCACAGAGACGGCCTCTCCTCGGGAGGGCATGCCTGCCAAGTCGGAGCTGTCTCCCAGGCAGGAAGAGGACAGGGCTGACTGGGGGTCATCTCCAAACAGGGCCCCTCCGGCACCAAAGCGGAGGACGGGGACCCCAACTCGGAAACGCAGAGGACGCTGGAAGAATTTGTGAGCACCAGGACAGATGTGCTTCCCCACCCCCCGTCCAAAAAGGAAAGGCAGATGGGGGCTGCTTCCCTGGAATGGGTGCTTCCATCCTGCCCTCTGTCTTCCCACAGGGAGGGTGAGACCCCTCTGCACTGCCCCCTCTTCCAATGCCAGGGGCCGTGGTGTCCGTGCCAGGGGCCACACTCCAGGCCAGTCCCCGAGGTCACCTCTGCTGATTTTTGTGGTCCAAGCGTTAAGTGCAAAAATTTATTCCACGCCTGGTGGGCTGCCACGCGCCACTGCCACCTTCTCCATTTGTGGATGTCAGTCTTTGATTCCAAAGGGAAGGTTTGCTGGGAAAGATCCAGAAAAAAAATAGATCGGGCCTTATAGCACAGGTAGTCCTCGACTTACGATCATAATGGAGCCCAAACTTTCTGTTGCTAAGGGAGACGTGTGTTTGGTGCGTTTTGCCCCATTGTACGACCTTTCTTGCCACAGCTGTGAAGTAAGTCATTGCAGTGGTTAAGAGTTAGTAAGAGGGTTGTAAAGTGAGCCGATTTTGCTTGTCAGAAGGTTACCAAAGAGAGATCACGTGACCCCAGGACACTGCGACCGTCATAAATATGAGTCAGGTTGCCAAGTGTCTGAATTTAGATCACAAGGTTCATGAGGACGTTGCAACGGTCGTGTGAAAAACAGTCATAAGTCGCTCTTTTTTCAAACGGTCACTAAACCAACTTTTGTAGGTCGAGAACTACTTGTAAACTGGACAGATTCCCGACTGAGACCCAGGGTTCCTGCAGTTCTGTTCCCACAATGCAACGCTCCTATTTGCTCCATCCTACTGTATGGGGAGCTGGTCCTGTAGCCTGTCCCATGGCTGGAAAACCAACTTAACTTTTGGTTAAGTTTCACGCCAGGCCGCAACCCGGAAGATTGTAGAGAAGAAAGCCTTGTGGCAAATGCCTTGGATGACACTGGACTGGCAGAAGCTCAATAAACTATTTTCATACAATCCGATCTCTCTAGGATTCGTTAAGTTCTCGCTTGCACACCTGGGACACGAGTGGGGAGCAAAGGTAGGGCTGTCCACGAGGAAGGGGGAATTCCACTCTCCCGCGCACCCCTTCTTAAGAGGCAGAATGGATAAAATCGGTCATTTCAGAAATATTCTCTCTCTCACACACACACACAAAAAGGGAGGGGGAAAATGTTTCATACTCCTGGTTTTGCTCAGACAGGTAAGTCCTCAACTTACAGTCACAATTGGGACAGGAATTTCCACCGCCCAGCAAGACGTTTCATCGCCCAGCCAGGTAACACCATCAGTGTTCAGTTTCAGTAGCACTGATGATGTTACCTAGTTGGGTGATGAAATGTCTGGAAGAAAGAAAGCAAGTTCAGGGAGCAACAAGGACTCCATAGTCGTCATTCTCCTCCTCCTCACACTCCCCATCCTCCTGCTCTCCACAAACCCCCCTCCCTTCTAGCACTGATGATGTTACCTAGTTGGGTAATGAAACATCTGCAAGAAAACTACCAAGCTCAGAAAGTACCAAGGACCTCATAGTTCTCTTCTTCCTCCTCCTCTCCACAAACCCCACTCCCTTCTAGCACTGATGATGTTACCTAGTGGGGTAATGAAACCTCCAGTGATGGAGCACCGGAGATTAAAGGGGTCAGCTGTGAACTTTTCTACACAATCAACTTTTCCCCCCAAGCTGAATGACTCTGTGAAATTCAAAGCTGTCCCATCTCCACCACAGACACAAAATGTGCCATAATTCTATTTATTATTCCTTCTGTGGTGGGGAACCAGCAATGGAGCTTCGTTGCTTTGGCTAAGAGGGGGGAAAGGGGGCCGTCTCTGCACTCAGGCCGATGGGTCTTGCCACACATTGGCACGAAGCAACCGGCTTCCAACGGAGGGAGGAAGAAACATAATAAAACGGTAGGCTTACCGGAAAATACTGCAGGGAATAAAAAGAGGGATTATCCCAGATTATCCCAGCATTCTCCTGCTGCCGTCAGAAAAGTAAAAATTAGCACGATTCAGGGCAGG
>NW_015387439.1:31778-33627 GCF_001527695.2 Protobothrops mucrosquamatus
CCCTGCCTGTTGAGAACCCCCTTAGCAGCACCCCTAAAGTTGAACTTTGAACTGCAGGGAAGGGGAGGGTGATTTGCAAAAGGCAAAAAAAAAGAAAAGAGGAAGTCGAACAGCCGGAAATGCACCACAGCCCAACATCCGGACTTTCAAGCCGCTTTGCAAAGTGGGTAATGTATTTTCCCCTTTTCCTTAACACTGAAAAACCCAGTTAACTCTTTCTTGGAACTTGGATCTCCTACGGAGGAAGAGCAGGCACAACATTTGGAGGGGCAGAGACATCCCGGGCCTCGGAACCTTCACCTGCACCCCCCAAAAAACAGGCAGCGGTGCCGGTGGAGACAGGACCACCCATGATAGAAGTTGGAAATTAAATCTGTGACTTACAGGGAAAGTGGTTATCTGAATCCGTCCTTCGGCAACGGCTGAGGGACAGTATTTGGACATCTGGAATGTCAGGGCGAAGGCAGGCAAGGGAGAAAGTGGGGGATCTTTAGTTCCTGGGGAAAAGAAGCTGTTATAATATTGACACCCCGACTTTGTTTGTTATTTATTAAATTCATTTGCTGCCCATCGCACCACAAGATTTACTTGCTTCAATCAATATGGCTTTGGGACCAAAAGAACACCTCTGTGGAGGATGGACAGGGGTGAGGTGATGCTATGAGGCGCTGCTGGTTGTCCACTCGATTCTCCCTGGGGAGTGACTGCTGCACCCATCATCCCCGGCTAGTGCAGCCACTGTACCAAACTCCCAGCACCCAGGCAGCATTTCAATTGGGCAACCCACTCCCAAGACCCTCTTAAGGGGTTTTAGTGCAGGGGTCCCTACAATTGGCAACTTTTAAGACTTGGGTACGTCCCCTCCCAGACTTGTGGCCTTCAACTCCCAGAATCCCCCAGTCAGCCAGCCAGGTAGCTGCATGTCTGCTGGGGAACTCTGGGAGTTGAAAGTCCACAAGCCTTAACAGTGGTCAGGTCTGGAGACCCCCGTTTGAGTGCAACCGGCCAGCCAAACGCCTCTTTCCCTCTTTTCCCAAGTGCCGCACGGGAGGAATGACGGGAATTGTAGTCTTCCATCTCTGGGACTCATGTGGCTGAGTGCGGGGGGGGGGCTCCAAAAATATCCTCCTATTTTTATTTTTATTTTGCAAAGCCTCAACAGTCAGGCACAGCCCCCCTTCCGCTCCCATCAGACCGCAGGGCAGCGTCGTGGCGGGGCCAGGTCGCCTTTAAGAGCCGCCGCCCCCGCCTCGCGAGCCCAGCCCGCCTCCCTCCAGTTCCAGGACTACATCTCCCGACAGGCTTCGCGAGGGACTTATGTAAGTTTCTCCATGTAGGAGGGCAGGCGAAGAGAGGGGATTCCCCCCCTTTTTTTTCCTCCCTCTTCGCCTCGTCTGCCTGCCCGCCCGCTCCGGCCTGCCCGCCCGCCTGCCTCCTCCCCGCCCCGCTCGGAGCCGCTTCCCGGGCGCGCGGGCCAGCTTCCCCCCCTCCCCGCCGCCGCCGCCGCCTCCTCTCTCCCGGCCCGGGCGTTCCGGCGGCGTTCGGGCCTCGGGGGGCGTCGGCCAAGATGTCTTCGGTGCAGGCGTCCCGCAGACAATGGTGCTACTTGTGCGACCTGCCCAAGATGCCCTGGGCCATGATCTGGGACTTCAGCGAGGCCGTCTGCCGGGGCTGCGTCAACTTCGAGGGCGCCGACCGCATCGAGCTGCTCATCGAGACGGCGCGCCAGCTCAAGCGCAGCCACGCCATGCCCGAGGGCCGGTCGCCGGGGCCGCCGGGCGCCAAGCAGGCCAAGGACGGCGCGGGAGGAGGAGGAGGAGGAGGAGGCTCGCTGGCGGGGCTGGAGCGC